>NW_022097612.1:0-37675 GCF_006542625.1 Nomascus leucogenys
CCTACTGAGAAGGTTCCTGGCCATCATCAGCCATGAAAACCTCAAAGCCCTCTGTCTTCAACGTGGGATCCCTGGGCCAGCGGCATCAGCCTCACCAGGAAACCTGTTCTTCTGCTCATTCTTGGGCCCCACCCAGGCCTATTCAAAGAAAGACTCCAGGGGCAGGGCCTGGCAGTCTGTGTTTCCACCAGATCTGTGTTAAAGCTCAAATGAACCAGCCCAGGTGATGCTGAGGCAGGAAGTGCAAGGCTGAGAGCCAGTATCTAAGGCAACTGTGCCCATGGGGCCAGGGGCAGCTCCTGCCTGTGCAGCTATGATAGGGTTGTGTTCCCTTCCCTGTCCTGCCAGTTGACGTCAATTTGGGGGCACTCAGCTAAGGCCACCACGGTATATCCACAAAGCCGTGGTAGCAGGAGACATTAAGGCCAGTCTAGCCATTGTGGTCAGTCTCCTGCGCCTTCTCAACGCTCAGCCCCGCGCACCAGAGTCTGCAGCAGCCCCACTGCTCCAGGACGCCCTCCTCCAGGACGCTCTCCACGCCCTGGACGCCGTGCTCCTCCTGGTCCTGGAAAGGTAGAAAGAGTCGTCCCAGGCGATGCTGCGGGTGTCGGGCAGACTGGAGAAGTCCTGGAACTCTTTGTAGTCAGCGCGGTCCTCCTAGACCTGTGTTCCTAGGAGTGGGACAGCGGTGGCGGGGTCATGCAGCGCGCCCCGCCACCCTGCGGCCCAGTCCAAGCCAGCAGCACCACACGGTGGCCGAGGCGTGGGCAGGGGGCGGAGGCTCTGTCCGGGAAAGCCTGGTGGGCCCAAGGTCCCTGCTTCTTGCTTCTGTGTCCCCAGGGAAGCCCTAGCTCCGCCCCCAGCCCGGCGGAAACCTGGCTTCTTTTACATTATTGTTTGTTTTTATTTTAAGTTTTTAGGACATTGATAAAATCACTTTCTGATTTTTGAGATTAAAAATTAAATAATTTTCAACTTTACCCTTTTTTAAATGTTTCACTATTTTAATGCTTTTATTTTTTGTATACTTTAATTATTGTCATTTATATCTTCAATTATTATGGAAGAATTTTAGAAAAGTCTTTTCACATAATAAAGTCTAATTAATTAACTATTATTTATTCTCTCCTCTACCTCATATACGTACTTTAACCTTTTAGAACACTTTGTTTTGAGACTGTTGTTACTTATGTGACATTTTAACTATTATTCTTCACTCTTCTAGTGAATTTTTAATGTCATTCAAAGGGTACATCTTTCTATACTGAGAATTAAACATAGTTCTCAACAATGTTCTCAATATTAGGAATTTCACCTTCCAATGGCATGTTACGTATGTTCTCCTTCCCTTCTAATGCATATTCCCCCGCCCCCTGCTAATTTTGTATTTTAAGTAGAGACAAAGTTTTACCATGTTGAACAGGCCAGTCTTGAACTCTTGACCTCAAGTGATCCAGCTGCCTAGGCCTCCCAAAGTGCTGGGATTACAAAAACAGCAACTAAATGCTGGAATGATGACCGGGAACTCGTCTAGAGTCTCCAGTGATTATCCTCCTTATAACAAGGCAGAAAGCCTTCCTCAGAATTATCTAGACTGACATTACTCATTGTCCAGACCTGTTAACAGACTCCTGCAACCAGTGCTGTGAGTCTCAAATGTGCTCCTTCAGTAATGCAGTAGAAGGCCTAGTTTCCACATGGTAGTATCCTTCAATGCCTGGAGACTTTTAAGGCATAAGAACGTATTGATCTATGAACTATATGTTTTGTAAAATCTCAGGTTATGTGAGGTGTTTGGACAAATTAAGTTTCAGGGTGATATCCACTATTGAGACAGAAAATTAGTCTAAAGAATTAAGACCTCAAAGTCCAGAATGAGAAAAAATTGTTTTGCTTAGAGCCTCCTTATAATTGTCTTTACTTGTTTTATAGATATAAGCACTAGAGGACAAGCTCTACCTGATATAGCTGGCCTAGACATATGCGGATTTAATTGTAGAAGAAAGAATTATACCTTTCAGGTAAAATGCCTACCAAAAATAATTAGTTGCTGTTTTTGAGACAAGTTCTCACTCTGTCACTCAGGCTGGAGTGCAATGGCACAATCAGAACTCACAGCAGTTTTATACTCCTGGACTCAAGCAATCCTCCCAACTCAGCCTCCTGAGAAGCTGGGACAACAGGTGCGCATCACCACTCAAGGCTAATTTTCTGTTTATTTTTTGGTAGAGATAAGGTCTTACTATGTTGCCAGGCTTATCTCAAACTCCTGGCCTCCAGTGATTTTTCTGCCTTGTCCTCCCAAAGCACTGGGATTATAAGTATGGCCCCTGTAACCAGCTTTAGATCAATTTTATTTAATACAGATACCTTCCCAACTAAAAACATTTTATTAGAATTCTCTTAATTCAGCAAAGCTTGTTATTACTGACCCAGTCTTCACTTATTTTCAGCTTAGATGCAAGAACAAAATTATCTTTATGTTTTAATTTGTTTTATTTTATATTTTCAAGGTGCAGAATATGTCGTTTCGAGATACATGTGCATAAGGAAATGATCACTATAATGAAGAAAATTAACAAATCGATCATATCACTTAGCTGTGCTTCTTTTTTATAAGAACTCCAAAAATCTTGTCTCTCAGAATATTTCCCAAAAACAATACGAGATTATCTAATATGCCTACAGGTTGTACATCAGATTCATTTATTCTACATTACTGCACCTTTACCACTGTTACCCTTCATTTACTTATTTTCTTCCCACGAATGTAACCACCGTTTTTAATGTATTGAACTTTTAAAAATCGATTTCAAATATGAGTGGGACCATGAAGTATTTTTGTCTGTGTGTCTGTCTTATTTCACTTAGGAAACCTGCCATTTACATGTCTCCTAAATTTAGTACAGAAATAAAGTGCTAGTCAAGAATGTGTCTCACTTTTGTTAGATTAATTTTTTCCAAGTTATTCTCTTTATCAATTTTTACTTTTTGTACTATCGAAGAGTGAAAATTCTTGTATTAAAAAAACTGTAACCAGGCTATTGATAAATAACTTCTTTCAGGATAAAAATCTCAGGAAGTTCAAGATTTCTGTATTAATGATTGACAATGTTGTTGGTGGTCCCTCTTAGACTTATTTCGATTGTAAGTAAGTCTTGGTGATATTCTAACATAAATTCTGACAGGTGAAGAGAATAAATAAATTAAGTATCTCTAGGAGAATCAACAGAATAAGATTATCTTGGTTAAATGGCTAAGAAAATATGGTAAATAGACACAAAAACTTTTTCATCTTCCAAAATCAGAGTCAAATACTAAGTGATCATAAAGTAGCTAATTCTGTCTTCCTGCCAAAGTGAATGTGAGCTAAATTAGAAGAATGTCAGGAATAAATATTTCCTTGAAATCTAGCAACAAATAATGTAATTAAATTATGAGGCTTTGCATAGAGTTTTAGCATCAACAGAAAAGCTCACAAAACCTAGGTGAAAATCAAAAAGGAGTGCTGGGTTGGAGCCCTGAGGTGAATAATTTTATCATCTCAGATCCTTGGAAAAAGGCAGCGAGTCCAAAAGAAGCTGGTGATAAGCTTTCTCTCTGCTAACTCCTAATGTTCTGCATGAAATATGTGGAGGAGAAGAGGGACAGTTTATTATAGTCTACGTGATATAGAGTGAAGGAATAAGAGAATCTTTCTGATAAGTATCTTTGAAATTTGGAGAATCATTCCTATCAAAATCGTTCATTTAGGGGACTAAAATATAAATAAGATGTTTCTTGCCACATAACCCTCAACTAGCCAGGCTCTAAAAAGAACGGCACTGGACACCTCGACAGTGGTAAAAAGCAGGGTTTACTCACTCTTGAATCACTAACAACTGGTGCTAACCTTAGGCAGCAGCTTATCTATTTGGTTGAGGTTCAGCCTTGTTTCATTGAACAAATCTCTTGGGTTATTTTCAGTTGTGCCAATCATTTAATTTGTTTTCTGAATCAAATGATAAGAATAAATATGGTTTAGAGTGTAAACAGCATTCCCAGATACATTACCACTTAGTGTCCCATCTGCCTAATTTTGAACCTATAGGACAGGAATGAAAGCATTGTGAGAAACGCCAGGTGATTTCCTTAAAGCCAAATACTCTTGTCCCTCCTACTTTTCTTCTGGCTTTCCTGCTGCATGGGACATGGTAATAAATGGAAGTTTCCTGCACAAAGAGGTAAAATTCACTTGTTGAAGATGCCAGTCTTCTTCTTGACCAACTCCTATATTGGTACAAACATGTGAGAGAAATGCACCTTCTGAATCATTTCAAATTCGTGGTCTTTGTTAGAGCACATAAGCCGGTGCGCTAGGAAACGTAGCTATTACATTCCTTTATGGAATTTTCCATTCTCTATCATCTGGATTCTTATTTAAAATGTAAACAAAGTTTGTTCTTTCTACTGCATAAGAAGGTTTATACCACTTTATGCTTAGTAAGTAATTAAATTTATATGTCAGTTTAAATAAGGACGCCTCCAGTATTCTAAGTCCTGTTCCTGTTCCCCATCATCTTATATAGGAAGCTTCCTCTTTCGATTGTTTCTATTAAAAAACCTAAGGCAATTGAAATCAACCCTGTAAAAATTATGCTGCAATTATTTGAAACCCTAACATAATAGTGTTATCTTGGATGTGAATCTGAAAATCAATTTATTTCTTATCTTTTGATAGATATTCATTAGTATGTTCTATCCTATTTTGTTACTTATATTTTGGAAAAGTTTCTTAATGTTAGAATAATATTTATACATATTAACTCCTCTACTTATCCATTTACTCATCTTATTTACTGTGTGATCTATTCTAAAAATTGCATTGAATAATTGTAACATATTAGCAAAGAAGACAAATACTGCCATTGCCCCCTTGGAATTTTCAATCTGGTAGTAATAAGTATAAGAGTTTTCTGAATATTAAAATCTGATATGATATATTCATAGAAGATGTAATAGCAGAGCAACCCGGCACTGAAAAACTGTTGTGTGAGTTGAAATGTGATTAATAACTAGGATGTTGAGAAACAATAAAGTCTGTGAGGTCAACTTAACTTGCTCAGACTTAAAAAGAAAATAAGCACGCTTTTTATTCTTTGTAAGATAAGATATCCACCACTTCATTATTCTACCCCAGGCTGGTTCAAATATACAACTAAGACAAGTGATTTACAGTGTGTACAAACTGAAAACATACTCTTGATTTTATTTACCTGAATGCAAAAACATAAAAAGTAGATTAAGTGGTGTCAGGGAATGGGGGAGGGTGAATGGAGAATAAGTGTTAATGTGTATGGGGATTCTTCTGGAAGTGTTAAAAGTGCACAGGCAGTAGAGAGCTCTGATGCCTGCACAAGTGTGATATACTAACAATATCTGAATTAAATACATTAGAACATGACTTGCATGGTAAGTGAATGAATCTCAACAAAACTAGTACAAAAAAAAACTATTGATGTTCTAGTAAAGATTCCACAATAATTTATTAATTAAAATAACTTAATTAACAAATGTACACATTCAAGGTGGTTATCCCATTTATAACCATAAAGTAATTACATTCCATGAAGTTACAATGAGCTCACAGGCTCTCACACGTAGGGTCTTAGGACACTATTTGCCTCATATATGGGAGGTCACAATAAATCATCATGAAACCAACTTTTCATGTACAACCAAAGCAAAAGAAAGGCCTCAGAGGGGAAGACAAGGAGGAAGGAGGAAAATCATAGATCAGAGAACCTTTAGAAACATCAAAAAATCTCAGATCCATTATCATAATCCAGAAACACCCCAACCCGACCCAGAGGCCTTTGCACATACTGAATTAAAGGTGGAGAGTTGGTGGAGAAACTACAGTGGTTGCTCCTTTTTGAGGAAATTTAAAAAAATGTTTCATCAGAATCAATAACGATATTGGCATCTGCAGTCCTGAAATCTCTACAGACTCCCAGAATCCAGCTGGAGGAGAGAGTCACATCCACCTCCCAGAAATGCCTGCAGGAGGTGAATGCTTGCGCTCCCCACACAGCAAAGCTCTCCACTCTCTGGGGATCCATGGGAGCACTGAGATGGTCATCTCCAAATATCACATATCTCACATCCTCAGAAAGGCTTATATAGCAAGGAATCATTTCTGTGCTCAGAGCATTATCCACTGTCAAGGAAAAAATATTATATTAGTGAGTTCTATGTGAGACAGAGGCTCTGTGGCCCAATTATTCACTTCATTTGCTCTTCTTCCAAGAAAATACAGAAAGAAGGAAGGCAAGAGAGTTTAGCCCCATGCATCCATGAAGATGAAATGTTATTACACCTCTACGGCACATACAATTATGTATTATTCCTTAAAAAACAGAGAAAAAATGTGACCATATCACTGGGCGAAGTAATGATTTAATGTCTATCTCTGCCTAGTTTCTTTCAGGACATATCTAAAATGTTTTTTTTTTCTTCAGTAGAAAAGTCTTCTTGTATTATTTGTCTTTAAGATCATCAAGAGGTAGACATCAATTTGCTGCGATGTGAGAATTTATTGGAATGTTAAGTAATGCCTGTTATAGTCTCAAACATAAAAAATTTGGTAGAAATTGACACAAGTAAAATTTATAAGTTTCTGAAAAGAATACTCTGGCTTTACATTATCTGTTTAGCTCCTGATTCAATCTACTCTGGGTTCCTGCCCTCTGCTACTTAGACCTGCTCTCTAGAATGGGCCTAACATGGTTCAGCCACGTTCACAGATCCCTCACCTTTCACTTGTTACGAGATGTATCTGATGGCATTAGAATTGTCCTGATTATGGATATTTTAGTCATTTTCTTTGTTGATCAAAATGTTCTGATTTTGTACATAATAAAGGTTACTTGTAGAATGCATGTAAATGCACATAGAATAGAAACAATTAAAACCAGTATGCCAAATCTAAGCCTTCAAAATTGAATTAAATTGAATAAATACGAAATACTGATGCCACCATGAGAACTAGTGTCTTCATAACTACATGATCTGAATATTCTTTGTCCTCTTATTCTGCAGATAAAGTGTGTATCTTTCTTTACATTTTCATCAAACTGTGAGTCAGGAAATTGAGTTTTGATCATTGTAATATTACTATGCAGGTAGAGAAGATGCACATGTTTTGGAAAAGTATGTATTACCTACATGACAAAACTAATAAAACTTAAATGGGAAAAGCCTCAACCAAGGGACCCAATAAGGAAATAATTTGAGGCTAGACTGCCAAGCAGCTGGCTCTTACCTCTGAAGTTGTTGAGCATATCTAGGACTCCAGTAATGTGCCATGAAGTGAGCTCTGGGTTCACTGGCTGGGGCTTTTGCATCTGTGCCAAATCAGTCCTGCAAAAAAAAATGGCCTCAGCTATAGTTCCAGGCCCAGAGTTAATCATACAGTCATACAAAGATATCACATTTTCACATAAGATGTTTCCTCAGAATTCTGCCCGTTTTGGTTAACTGGTTGTACATTTTATTCCACACTCTAGGGGCCATAAGGATGTTACTTTTTCTAAATTTTACTTCCATAAACACCCAATTTCGCCAGATATGTTATCCTCAGACATTATACAACTTCTAAAGTCATTAAAAGTCATTGCCTCCCTCTGCCCATCACACCCCCTGAGGGTAGGCAGAAATCTTGGGAATATTTCAGAGAGCAGAAAACTCAGACAAAAACCTTTGGGACCTCAGGCTGCAGCTGTCACTAACGCTAGTCAGTGTCTAACAGAGAATATTCATTGAGACAAAAGGCTTTAATCTTTTGTGCAAATCAAAGGAGTCTAATTCCAGCCTGAGAACCCTGCTGCTGAGGGTCCTGAGGCAACCATTTTCCTGAGGTCTTTCCTTGAACTGGGTGTACGGTGATGGAGCAGGCCCGGGTCATTGATGCTTTTAGGACCAAAACATCCCTCCTCAGCCCATCCTTAGGGAATCTCTCTCCTCCCTCTGTCTTTTTTTTTTTTTAACCTCTGACCCCTCTAGAGTAGAAGATGTCTCTATGATTCCTCAGAGTAATTTTGTATTAAGATCTGTGTGGTATGGCTGGTCAGGATGGATGGATCGGGAGAACAAACTTCCGAATGGCAAATTGTTTTTATGTATATTTTAATTCATACAAATTTTAAGATGAAAACTTTCCAGACCAAAGAGAAGAAGACCTCAGGCCTTCTTTTGAAACAAAATTGGAAACAGCCCCTGACAACGATGTTAGTACTCAAAATGTATACATTCCCTTCATTCACAAGAGAACAAATTTTTCAGAAATAGCATTGTTTTTAGTGTAAACTCACCTTGCTGATACATTTCCCACATCCTGCAAAAAAAAAAAGGTAATGTAAATTATGAGAGATTTTTCCTTCTGCATCTTTTCTCATACTCTTGTTTCTTTCTGTTTTAGTGTTTTAATAATGTGTATCTTTTTTTTCCTGCTAAGGAATCATTCAATCCTACATTAATAACAGAACCTCAACTAAACAATAAAAAGCTTCATCAGTGGGCATTAAGAAGAAAGGAGCTCAGCAAGAGATGGTGGAGTAAAGCAAAGATATCTAGGTTTCCAGTGTCATTAATTTCCTAATCTTATTTCCAAGGAAAGCTCTGACCACACATGACAACTATTAAAACAAAACAGAGAACCATATGAGAAACAGAGTACATGGACATTGATGAGCAGCTTTGAGAAATCTTGCCCAGGCAAGTGGAAACCCCTCAATGTCTTCAGCAAATCACTGCTCTCTGGGAGATCAGAGTGAGGAGGAACTAGGGCATGTAAATGGAGTATTACTAACCTTCCCCTGGCCTAGAGTTCTAATGATTTTGGATGATCTCTCTGTGTGGATAGTACTCCAAATTATATTGAAGAGAACTTTATTATATGCTATCAGCTAAAATGGCAAAAATTTCCCAAAGATTACCAAAGTATGCAGTAATAAGTGAATGGAGAAACGTAATGGTGGAAGTCAGACAGCATGTGTCACTTAGCTTAGAGCAGTGACATATGCAGGTGATATTTGCATGTCCTGGCAGCACTGTCCAGCAAAGGCTTCCTGTCTCTGAGGATGGACCCTCCCTCCAAACCTGGAGCAGCTCCCCGTCAGGCATGCGGCATGTCTCCCACAGCTCTCTGTACATGTCTTTCCCTTCTAAATGTTGGGTCATTCTCACTTGACTGTCTTGTAGTTGTTGGAAAGCTCTTTTGCTTCTCTTTCCAGTGCCCGCAGATGCAGTTGCTCCTCCTCTTCGAGAAATATATGCATCCTTTGATAATGAATACTGATTATCCTCTTCCTTAATGACATATAGCTGCAGAGACGTTTGGTTAAAGGATTACATGTTCTCACTCTCAATAGAAAACTTCAAATAATTATATGCTAGGTGTAATCAAGCAACTTATAAACTTTCTGCCTCACTCTTGCAAGGAGTCTTGAACATTTGCTATCTTTTTCTGTCCATCTTTTTCAATGTTCCTATTCTCTCTCCCTTTTTAAATCTAACCTATATAAAGACTCCTGGTTTCTGTCACTGTGACACTTCTTCACAGTATTACTGAGTCAATTATTTCCTCTATTAATCTCTCTTTTAGGATTTTTCCGTGTCTGATTCGCCTACATGTTAAAAAACATTTAGCCATACACCGTATTATGCAGTATTTTTTTTACTTTTACCATATTTTTACTCTATATACTATTCTCTTTCTTTCACCTTCCTCACACCCAATCTTAGTGAAATGTTGTCTCATCTGCAGTGTCTGAAAAGGTTTATACCAACCTTCAAATTTGAACTAGAATACACATAATGCCGTTTATCCAATATACTAGAATTAATTTGGTAGCTTGTGTGGGCTTCTCTGTTTGCAACTCCTATTATATCAATTGAAATCACTACATTTTCTTGGGATGAAATCACTATCTTTCAACTGGTAGTTTGAATTTAGCTAAAAATGATAAGCTAACATTGTGTTTATTTGCATAAAAACAAAGAAAACATTTTCATTTTTACCTCTAACGAATGAAATTTGCTAGTTTCCTGATTTAGATTGTTTCGTGTCTCTTCATTGATTTTCCATAAATAGTCCATTTCCTTTCTAAGTTTCTCCTGCAAAAGAAGCAAGAAGCTTAGCAATAATGAAGACAGTATAGTAGATTTCATCCCCTTATCAATAAAAAAAAGGCTGTAATTGAAAGAAACATAAATTAAGTTAGAGTGGAGTGGTCAGATTTTTCCAAATTAAACACATTTGGTTCTAATAATTTGGATGTGAAAAGTGATAGAAACATAATAGAGAGTTTTAAAGGACCCTTCAGATAATATCATCAATTTTCTAAAACTGGCTTTTATATAATCTGACTTTGAACAGTGTTCTTGGTGCTGGCCACCTGCTCCACAGCTCCATTCTATATGTTTGAACAACGTTTCTAAGGAAACCTCCTTTAGTGAAGTCTCAACACAGCTATGATTAAAGTGCCAAATTAGTCAGCAACATTGAAAGGACACATTTATGTGTCATGATTGACATGGAATTATCACCACCTCCACCATCTGCATTCTCATCACCATCATTATCATAGGCCCTCATCGTTCTTATTTGGGATTCTACATAATTCAAACTGCCTTAGAGGCATCACGTACCCTGCATTCCTCAGCAGCCCATCCTTTTGGGCTGTGGCTGTGAGCCATGTGCTCTGGTGACTCAGAGCAGGGCCCACAGAGCAATCTCTTGTCAGCCTCACAGAAGCTCCTTAGTCTCCTCATGGAGCACACCGATATTGTCTGAGCTGTTGATGTTCTGAGGTCTGGTCTGTCTGGCTAGGGAAGCCAGCTTTTTGAGTGCCACACTGGTGTTGAAGTTGGGCTTCTCTGAGATTTTTCTGCACAAAGGGCAGTGAATTGGTTCTCTGCCTTCTTCTGAGCAGAGGCAGAGGCAGAGGCAGGGCCTGCAAAAGCTGTGCCCACAGTCAATGGTGACCGGGTCTATGAGGTATTTCATGCAAATGCAACAAATGAGCTCATTCTGGAAGACTCGCAGGGCATCTTAATCCATGTTTCTGAAAATTAAAAAAAAAAAAGTGAGAATTTCTTTCTCTTATTTTTATTTGCCCCGATGAAAAGGAAAAAAAGTCTGGTGGACAATTTTCCTTGTCTACTTGAGCTCTGTCCAATATGTCTAATAAGTTAGTTCCAGTACAAACTGAGACATAGTAAACACAAACATGCTGGATTTATAAATTTTCCCTCAATAGTCATCGAAGACTCAGTCCAGGACTCCCTGAGATACCAAGATCCTAAGATGTTCAAGTCTCTTATTAGTAAATGGTGTGGGACTTGTATGTAACCTAAACCCATCCTCCTGAATACTTTATGTCTAGATTACTTTGAAGGCCTAATACAATGTAAATGCTATATAAATACTTGTAATGCCATACTGTTTAGGAACAGCAAGAAGATTAAAAATATGTACATGTTTGGCAGGGCGCGGTCACTCATGCCTGTAATCCCAGCACTTTGGGAGGCCGAGGCGGGCGGATCACGAGGTCAGGAGATCGAGACCATCCTGGCTAACATGGCGAAACCCCGTTTGTACTAAAAATACAAACAATTAGCAGGACGTGGTGGCACCTGCCTGTAGTCCCAGCTATTCAGGAGGCTGAGGCAGGAGAATAGCTTGAACCCAGGAGGTGGAGGTTGCAGTGAGCCGAGATGGCACCACTGCACTCCAGCATGGGTAATAGAGTGAGACTCTGTCTCAAAAAAAAAAAAAAAAGTACATGTTCAGTACAGCTGCTTTATTCTCCCTGTAAATATTTTTTATCTGAGATTAGTTGAATTCACGGGTATGAAACTTATGGATATGAACAACCGTGATGCAAATGAGAAAATGAGACAACAGTCCTGGTGGCATTTTTGTTAAACAAGCTGTGCCCACAATCATTCCCAGTTACTTAGACAAGCTTAAAGCCTGGGCGGAGGTAAAAGCTGGGATGATTTCTGAGTCACTTATATAAGCTAATTAATGAAGAAGCACATTCTGAATGTCATCCTGTCTCTGCCATTCTATCTCTCTCAATGATTCCATGATGATAATATATGAAAGACACTCAGTATCTATGGTATTATTCTATACTCCCTGCCTCCAAACTCACCTATGAAGTTTGCTCAGACAGTTATAAATAAAGTAGCTTTTATCTAAGATTGATTAATCAGAGTGGACTGTCAACTCCTAAAATCATCAATCATTAAATTTGTCCTTTTAATTTTAATATCAAAACTCTTCCTTTCAATATATTAAATGTAAATAATATCTATTATTTTTAATTAGGAAAGTTTTTTCCCATAGTCAATTCAGATGATTAGAGAGAACACTTTCACATTCTGAAATAGCCAATGTTTCACCTATAATAATTAACAAGAATTAATCAACAATTAATTATCTTCTAAAATAACAAAAAAATGAAGATATGTATTAGGTTTTCCACTCTACGCTAGAAAATCCAGAAATGCAGTTAATGGAAGCGTGGCCACCAGTTCACCTCTCCCCTTAGTGACTTGGAAGTTGCAGCTTCTTGGGAGCCCTTGCCAGTTGGTTAGATCTATTGATCTATTTTCTTTCTTTTTTTTTTTTTTTTTGTTGTTGTTGTTGAGATGCAGTCTCACTCTGTCACCCAGGCTGGAGGGCAGTGGCACGATCTCAGCTTACTGCAACCTCCACCTCCCAGGTTCAAGCAATTCTCCTGCTGCAGCCTCCCGGGTAGCTGGTATTACAGGGGCCCACCACCATGCCAGGATAATTTTTTTGTAATTTTAGTAGAGACCGGGTTTCACCGTGTTGGCCAGGCTGGTGTCTAACTCTAGACCTCAATCGATCTGCCTGCCTTGGCTTCTCAAAGTGCTAGGCTGCAAACATGAGCCATCATGCCCAGCCGATTAAATCTATTTTCAACAGCTTTCAAATCTAGTCTGCAAACTGCAAATTTTGAAGAGACAGCAAATAAGACCTTTGCAACAAGAATTTTCAAAGTAATTCAACATTTTTAACATTCACTTTGGTGAACATTATAACCACTACTACATGCCCACATTCTAGTGAACATTTTAGATATTTTATGGGTTCTATGATTGCATGAAACTATGGAAATATATCTTTTCACACTTAAGAAAAATCTAACAATACAGAAAACAGTCACATAAAAAGAATCAAATAGCAAGGGAACACAGACCATATCTTACAAACTGAAGATACTTTATATTGATTTCCTATAAAATCACTAAGACGGTTATTTGTTTGCTTAGAAAAGACCCAAGCATGCTGCCAGATAAATTTAAAGTATTTTTAAGAGTAAAAGTGAGCATGATGGTTTTGCTGCACATTTTATACTCACAAGGCTACTATGAATGGTCTCAGTCTAGAAGCTCTGTAGACATCCAGATTAGAAGTAACTCCTGGTGCTCCAAAGCCCAGCAGCCACAAATCCAGTGGGTCCTCACTGAAGGGGAGAGAAATCTCTGGACAAGCATCCTTTGAAAGTGTATGGGCCCTCGAAAGACCACACCCACTTCCTGAGGTGGATTAGATTGCATAGAAACCGGTAAATTGGCTGATTAGGTTTATAAAGTATTGAAAACCACACTTGGGGGCTCAAAGCTCAACAGAGAAGTTTGGAATGAGATGCAAGAAAGTTGACTTAACAGGGTACTCAAAGAAATATTTTAAGTATAACAATTATTTCACTAAATATTATCACAAGCTAATTTTTGTTTTGTTTTGTTTTTGTTTTTGTTTGTTTGAGACGGTATCTCGCTCTGTCACCAAGGCTGGAGTTCAATGGCTCCGTCTCAGCTCACTGCAACCTCTGCCTCTCGAGTTCAAGCGATTCTCCTGCCTCAGCTTCCCAAGTAGCTGGGATTACAGTCGCCCACCACTACACTCAAATAATTTTTGTAGTTTTAGTAGAGATGGGGTTTCACCATGTTGCTCAGGCTGGTCTCAAACTCCTGATCTCAGGTAATCTGCCCACCTTGGCCTCCCAAAGTGCTGGGATTACAAGCGTGAGCCACTGCACCGGGCCACATGCTAACCTTAAAATTTTGTTTCTCACTCCATTTAAAAATTATAATTGCTTAAGTGCCTAGCAGTTATTTATCTGAATATGTTCAAAGATAAAACATCAACTGGGATTACCAACACATCTGTGCTGTGTAACTCTCTTGTTTAAAAAAGTATAACAAGGAACTTAATTGTGTTTCACAAAATTGTATATATAATGGTTGATACAATTAGCTGTTTTTCTTATTTTTACTATTTTATGACTATTTCCTAATGATGGATTTATATGAAAATAAAATCTGTTTTTTATTTATCCACCTTTTTGAATAATTTTAAAACTGAAACTTTACATATGTATGTACATAACTATCTATAACAATGCTATGCATTCATATTTTTAAAATTATATAATTAATTTACACAATAATAATTATTATTACCTTTTTTTTGACATGCTCTCTCCCTCTGTCAACCAGGCTGGAGTGCAATGACACGATCTCAGCTTACTGCAAACTCTGCCTCCCAGGTTCAAGTGATTTTCCTGCCTTAGCCTCCCGAGTAGCTGGGATTACAGGTGTCTGCCACCGTGAGCAGCTAATTTTGGTATTTTCAGAAGAGATAAGGTTTCACCAAGTTGGCCAGGCTGGTCTCAAACTCCTGACCTCAGGTGATCTGCCCATCTCAGCCTCCCAAAGTGCTGGGATTACAGGCATGAGCCATGGCACCTGGCTGTTATTTACACAATAATTATGTCCATAATTATCTTTAATAGTGCATGAAAGTTATTTGTAACACAGTTGCCATACTAACAGATTTTGTTGTCTTTTACCATGATTTAATAAATCACCAATGTTTATACATAGTTGTATTCATAAATTATCTAATGTTTGGGGATTTAGGTCATTTCTGTAAACTTAAAATTAACAAACGTTCCTAGAAGTTGAAAAAGTAGCAATCTATATAAAAGTCGCCATTTACATATTGAGACATTTAAAAAATTATAAAATTCATAAAAGCCAGCATATCCTAGAAAAAGATGAAGTGGCTGTCGTTTTAATCAGTCCATGGCATTGCAAATTAGTATGTTTTCTGAAGTGTCATTTGATCAGCATTATGCTTCAAAAAATATATTCAATAAATTTAAGAAAAGGTAATCAGAGATATATATATGCAGACTTTTCCACAAATGTTGTTCTTTGAAAACTGATTCAAACACTTCTTAAAATGTTGCATATTATCTACCTCAGTGTAGAGAAGAAAGACTTTCTGGTATTCTCACTTCTCAGTAAAAATTTGATTCTACATTTTGTAGACCGCCCTGTATTAGACAGAAATAAACAATAAGCAACTTATGAGATGCATATGAAAGAATAAAAAATAGTTGCAAATTTTAGTGCTAGAAGCTGAAAAAGTTATCTATTTTACTACAAGTGTGTTATCATGCAGGGTAGGTAAGAGAGAAAAGGCAGTATTTCCTTACCTAACTAAAAAATACTCTGTCATTTAAGTGAAAATATCAGACATTTATTGATCACCAATTCTGTGCTAAAAACTGTTCTAAGTGCTTCACATGTTCTAACTTACTTAATTGTTACAGCAACCCCATAAGATAAATAATATTTTATACTCATTTAAAGATTAAGAAACGTGAGAACAGGAAACTTTAATAATTTGTCCATAGGCATACTCTAATTAAGTAGGAGAACTAGGGTTTGAAACCAGGCAGTCTGTCTCTGAAAACTGTTTTCCTTTCAGTGACATTAAATATGTTGCCAAAGTATCTTCTTAAGCCACCAAATTACATACAATATTTTGGGGAGACGCTTCTTGCATGCTGGCAGAATTGATTGAAAGTTGACAAAGCTTTCACGTATTGTGCAGGCTTTGGTCCACTTTTTTGAATAATAATATGCACACTGTCCTACATCTACCATACCGTCCAACCCTCTATCAATGACATCACAAAAAGCCTGTGGGCATGCTCGGCCAAACCCCATAACAAAGGCATTGTGGAAATCCTAGTGTGCAGTGCAGCTCTTCTTTTCAAAGCACAGAATGTCTCAGAGGGTCTCTTATGTGAGCTACTCTGATTACTCACAAAATAAGTGTCTGCTATGGACTGTCCTTACTGGCAGAGATTGGAGCCAAAATTGTAACAAACCTGCAAGTTCTGCACATGTATCCCAAAAATTAAAGTAAAATTTAAAGAAATGTGTAAAAAAACCAAGACTAAGTCCTTAAGGAGCTCATGGTCTAGTAGTTGATACAAAGGAAGGGACAGTCATCCTAAAATTCTTCCTAAAAGAAATGACACCTAAGCTGAAACCCAAAGGATGAGGGTAGTCTTATCTTTTCTGATAGTACAGTCTAAGTGACAGCAGTTGTCATGAGAAAAGATTTTGGGGCCTGGCATGGTGGCTCATGCCTGTAATCCCAGCACTTTGGGAGGCCGAGGTGGCTTGACCGGTCAAGCTGAGAAGTTCGAGACCAGGCTAGGCAACATGGTGAAACTCCATCTCCACAAAAAATACAAAAATTAGACAGGCATGAGGGTGCATGCCTGTAACCTCAGCTAAGTCTTAGGCTGGACGATTGCCCGAGCCCAGGAGGTAGAGGTTGCATTGAGCAGGGATTGTGCCACTGACTCTAGCCTGGGTGACAGAGTGAGACCCTGTCTCACACACACACAAACACACACAAAATATTAGTTCTGTTCTCTTCCTGGGTTGATATCCTTCTATTCTATCTAGGCCAGAATGCTTTCTGAAATGGAAATGTGCCTATATTCCTACCTGCTTAACCTTATTATGGGATTTTGATAAACTACAAGAAAGTAGTTACACTCCTCTCGATGTCAAACAAAACGTACTTGATGTATTTGGTGCTCAGTGTATGAATTTTTCTTCCCACAAATGCCTTGGATTCTAGTAAGGGTGAGTTCCTTGTATTTCCTTAACTTGCCACAATCATCCATACTTCTATTATTTTGTATAACATGATTACCTTGTCAGTGGAAATATAAATAAATAAAATTACTTTGAAGCGCTGTGGCATTGCCCAATAGAATTGATGATCCATAAATTTTATAACCCGGACATTCCAGTTATCGGAAGATACTGTCCGCAAAGAGAATCTATTGGCTATTTACATTAGGAGACATGTTCACAAAATCAAAATACAAAAGTCATTCCAAATGTACAACAGCAGAAAATGAACAAATATATATTATTATGCACCATTTATCCAACTTTGGGTTTTCCACTACAAACTGACTCTTGATTGTTTACATAAATAGATCTGGACTCTTTAAATATTTTTTTCTTTGCCACGTGTTAAGATGTCAATCTTTGTGAGTAGAAAACATTGGAGAGAAATTCCAAAAAAGCGCTTCCAATCTGCTTTGGAAATGACGCCTCCAGTGTCTGGCCCGGAGGGCATACAGGGATACACCAATGCCCAGATTGTGTAGTTGAGGCAGCTGCTATAGCAGCCACTTCCTGAAGTTCATGGTGGCCAGGAGAACTGAGCCGCCACGAGCTTCTCCTGATACTGCCCTTCGCCACATTTGAAGTGGAGCCTGTCTGGCATGACATTTCTTTGTAAACTGCTTTACAAGTGGCCCAGAAGGCAAGTTTGTGGGGAGCTCTGAAGTGTGGATTTAAAGCAAGTTGTTCAAGCGCAACAGCACAGCGACTTCTTAACATTCAGTGAGGCCAAGGGTGAGGGGAGTCTTCATTGGCTACTCCAACTTCACCCTGGAAACAATGGCAATTCCTTATATGTGCTCATCACGTATTATTTAGACTTCTTACATTCTACTAGACAATATTTCCTTGCTCAAATGCTGTTATAATTAATCATTCTTTATATTAACTTTCCCTATTCACATTATTATATGTTTTCTCTGTCTTGACAGACCCTGAATCTTCCTTTCATTTGAATAAACGCTATCTATCTATCATCTATCTATCATCTATCTATCTATCTATCTATCTATCTATCTATCTATCTATCTATATCTATCATCTATCTATCTATATCTATCTATCTACTTACTTATCTATCTGAACACTTAAAGACCAGTGTAAAAAAATCAAGTACCACAAAACTATACTTGGTATGATTTTATTTTTAAAAGTTCAAAACTACCTAAAGCCAAATCATGAAACATGTAAATAATATAGCCATGTGTGATAAAATTATAAAGAATAAGAGAGGAAATAAAGATAAACACAAAATTCACGCAGTGAAAAAGCACAACTGTCATTAGTGCACGGGGAACCCAAAGATATTGGAAATGTTATTTTCTTAATATGGGTAGTAGGTTCACAAATGTTCATTACTATTTTTGTCTATACTTGTGTGTTATATTATAGTCTTTTACATAAATAAAATATTTTAATAAAAAATAATGATTTCTTATGCTATAGAGTGATTACATATACTAAAAGTGTAATTTAATCAGTGTCCCAACTAGTGCGCTGAGATAGCGATCCTCTCAGCCTTGGGAGGCCAGGCAGGGCGTGAGGCCTCTGGCTTGGAGCAGTTGTGCATATTCCGCAGTGTGCTCTATGACAAACGGATGTTTTCCCATGTATGAAGTGACATGGACACATTAGACTTGATTCCCTGAAAATGCCAGATGAGAGTTTTACGATATTTGTCCATTCCCCTTGGATTTAATACTGACTTTGATTCTTCCACTTCATAATAATCTTGTATAATTATAAATTTTGATTTGTTATTTTTAATCCACAACGAGAAAATAAAAGAAAAAATATATACACCGACAAATATATGAACACTCACATAACTGTATATACTACCATCTTTATTTCTAAAATACTAATTTTAAGATACATCAATATACCCATCATGATTCTTTCTGAGTGACATACCACACAAATTCAATATGGGTTCTCTAAGGAATCCTCTTAGGCTACTTGTTTCAAAGCCTCTGAAGCTGCCTGCCCAGTGAAGGCTGCAACAAAGCTTTCTCTTCACTTCTCCCTTAGCCTTGCATGGGTCCACTTTCCTTTCAATATCAAACAGAGTATTAGAAATTCCTGGAAATGACTCCCCTGAATACTTGCTGTGGCTGCTTGGAGCATAGATGACATACCTGTTGATAAGACAGTATACTGTTTGCTAGTTGCCCAAATGATATGGAAGAGAAACACAAGGGCACTCTACAATTCTAACACTGAATATTTCTAATTTAACAATTTGAACCAGCCACTTGTCAACTAAACTTCCACATTAAATAACTCTAAAGACTAATATGGTCAGGCGCAGTGTCTCCAGCCTGTAACCCCAGCATTTTGGGAGGCCAATGTTGGCGGATCATGAGGTTAGGAGTTCGAGACTAGCCTGGAAAGCATGGTGAAACCCCGTCTCTACTAAAAATACAAAAAATTAGCCAGGCATGGTGGCACATGTCTGTTGTCCTAGGTACTCAGGAGTCTGAGGCAGGAGAATTGCTTGAACCCGGCAGGTAGAGGTCACAGTGAGCTGAGATCATGCCACGCCACTGCAATCCAGGCTGGGCTACAAAACAAGGCTCCATCCTTTAAAAAATAAATAAATAAATAAAATGGAAAAGACTAGTTTATGAAATATGTGTTAATTAATAATATTTGACTTCGAACAAATAACCTAAAGTGGTAAGTGCTTCAATGCTACAACAGTAACAACGATAAGGTAACCACAGCAATCGTGCTTGGTAATAAAGTATTTACTTACAATTTTTCTAATTCTTCAAGATAAACTACACACAGTTGATATTAGTATTTCCCAGAGGAGGAAACTGAGGTCTGAGAAATCAAGTTGCTAAATGGTTTGTCTCAAGGCACATTACAAGTAAATGCTGATTTTTTAATATATCATAATAAATGATAGCACAACTGTGATCCTTAAAGTCCTGTTTTTGATTAGTCAACCATCTATTGTGTTTTTTTGTCCTTTTTAAAAAAGCCACACTACCATGTTAGAATACTTAACATAAAACATGAAGAAACATCAAAAATAATTTTGTAATGTCTCATATGACCACGACAGACGAATGTTTTATGGAACGGGCAAAGACATTTTCATGTCATAGACCTAGAAAGGAAGGACAAACTGAAGAGAAAAATAAGGCCAGGAGCGGTGTCTCATTACTGTAATTCCATAAATTTGGGAGGCTTAAGTGGGAGAATTGCTTGAGGCCAGGAGTTTGAGACCATCCTGGGCAACATAGGGACACCCTGTCTCAACAAATGAAAGTACAAATATTAGCTGGGCACTGTGGCACGTGACTGTAGTCCTAGCGATTTTGGAGGCTGTGGTGGAAAGATTGATCAAGCCCAAGGAGTTTGAGGCTGCAGTGAGGTAAGATTGCACACTGAACTCCAGCTTGGGAGACAGTGTGAGAACCTGTCTCTTAAGAACAACGACAAAATAAGCTGGGGCGATGGGTAAATTAAAAATATGCTGCCATTGGCCAACCAATCGAACTGTTTGAAACATGCTCTTACTCCCAAGCCAGACACTTTGATAATCCCTGGACAGAAAGATGGAGCCAATTCTGGCTCCATCTTTCAATACATGTAAGATCAACTGGGGATAGTCAATGTTTGGCTGAAAAAAATTACAGTAGTCAAGATTTAGGAAGAAAAACACCTCTAAATGTCAAAAAAATGAAAAAGAACAAATAAAGATGTGTTGATTATACACCTTACGTATAGAGGGATTTACTGGGTTTGGCGTATACGTACACAAAAATATATTTAAAATAGGAAAAGGGCTAGAATTATACACACAAGAATATAACCATGATTTCATATTTTTCTGATGGAATTAGGCAGATATTTACTTTCTGCTGTGGCTTTCTTGATCTTTACAGTTTCTAAAATAAACATTATTTTAAAATAAGAAAAGGATACTGAAAATAAAGATATGCAAAAATTATATTACATTGTATGAGAGAATATTATATTTATCATTACTACATATATATTGAAATTTTCTATTGGCTTGCAAGAAATCATCTATGATATTTTTCCACAGTACAAAAAAAAGAAAAAGTGGTATTATAACAGGGAATCATTTTTTCTTTCCCTACCTATAAAAATGTCTATCTGGTAAACCTAAGGATCAATAAATGCTCATTACAGAAACATTGGTTGATTATTCATAATTCTCAATAATATTGGAATGAGAAATAAAATGAATATAGTTATAACGTCATGAAAATGCATTTCTATAGACAAAATAAAAATTTCAGAACAAAACTGAACTTAATCAGTCAGCTCTGGGGATTGGTTCCAGGACACTGACAGAGATCAAAATTTGTGCATACTCAAGTCCTGTAGAAAAGACACGTATACATGAAAAGTAGGCCCCCCTCTTCTGTGGAATTAAAAAGCTGAATGTGAAAAAAACACTAAACAAATCAAATTGATTTGTCAGAATAATAATCCAGATTTTAGTGTAAATTATTTAATATTTCATCTTTTCAAGTGATTTTCCGAATAATGTAAGTCCAGCATTCTCAGAGTCTGAAAAGACTTTCTGGATTACCTTGCTCTGCCTCAGTGAGGAAAGGTAGTTGCGTATGTGGAATGTGAAGCCACATCTGACCTCCCTTGGGTTAACTGGCCATAATATAACTCTCACCACATGCCTAATGCCCTTTGACATCCTGGTCTTCATATTGTTCAGACAATGAAGTAGGCAATAATATAAAAGAAAATATTTCTGAAAAACATGGCTAAGAGTCCCAATGGAACGTAACAGTTTGGCTTTATTTTGTTTTGTTTTTTAGAAAAACGTTCATAATTTTCTTACTTTACACATTTTTCATTAGTTCTTTATTGGCCACATCTGAGGTTCTCAGATTCAAGCTCATGTAATGAGTATCATTCTGTGAAAAAAGTTCTAACATATCAAAGCTAAAGGAAAAATAATTGTTGAGGTTTGTTCCATAGAAATAAATTGACTCACTTAAAAGCCTTTTTTTCTGGATTTATGTCCTTCCTACTTTGTGATATTTTTAACAAAATCATTTTCTGTATGCAATACTAATATTTAAAAAGATAAGTTTGAAAAAATAATTTGGCAAAATAAAGTTTACCATCTTTAAAAATAAAAAGTCGGCACTCTATAAACATGGGATTCTTTCCTTCAATACTGTATTTTATTATGTTTTCTTAAGACATGGAATTTTGCTCTTTTGCCAGGGTGGAGTGCAGTGGCTTGATCATACCTCACCACAGCCTCAAACTCCTGGGCTTAAGCAATTCTCCTTTCTCAGCTTCCTAAGTACTTGGGATTACAGTGAATAACACTGTATTTTCTACCTGTCTTTGCTTGCTGATGTGAAATCTACAGATCGAAAGGGCTGACCGTATTTTTTAAAAACATTGTGCTTAAGTAGACCTGTGCAATTCAAATCAGTGTTCTTCAAGTGTGAAATGTGTATTTTAAATTCCTATCATATGCAAATGAAGAACAATAAAATACATAGCTACCACATTTTTAAATCTTATAAACTACTATTCTGCTAAAGCTTATGAAAGCACATAAACAGCTGCATGTGCCAATGGGAAAAAAGATAGTGATTTTTATTTGCATCGATAATAACTAACTGATAAACCCAGGTATACAAATATAGGCAAGACTTTCTTCACCTTAGGTCTCCTAGTAATCTGCTCACAGAAATAATATTAATATTAAATTAAAATAATCTAGTAATGTTTAGTAAGATGCCTGACAAATTATAAATTTTTACCAAGTGATAACTAACAATATTCTAATTTTTAAAGCTAAACCTATTAGGAACACAAAACATGGTGCTTATTTCAGTCTTTCTACAATATCTGGATGCCTGCTATGAATCATACACTTTCTGCTTTCACAGAATTTACAGTCCAAAAGGAGTGATGGGGTTGCTATTGCAATAAGAATGATTCGATCTATTTGAAACTGTATCAACAAGCTCTGAGTACATGAACAATGAGTCACTGAATTCAATATACCATTCTGTCACAATGTAATTAACTAATGAGAAACCATCATTACATTAAGAAAGCATTAATTATTATATTCATTCATTTATCTCTTACTTTTTATAATGTAGTTTTACTAACAGTTGGCATTTAGAACTGGCTGATCACCTCCTATGAGCCAATTACTGTTTTGAATGTTTATACAATACATGATTTTTAATCTTCAGAGCAATTCTGCAAGTTGGGCAGGCCAGTAGCCCCATTTCATAGATGAGATAATAAAGGATCAGGAGTTAAATAACTTACCTAAACTCACACTAGATAGTTTTAGAATGAAATGGGAGGTCTATATTGTTCTTTCAACTGCACCCTGTTGACAAAGGAAAAATAGGAATAACTACAACCCCCATAATTTGGATATCAGCTCTATTCAACATTTATGAATTTAGCATCATGAACTCAGATTTTGAAATAGTATATAGTAAATGAAACACAGACTATCTGTTAGCAGCTCTCATAAACAGATGAGACAATCAAATAAAACATAATTTCAATAAAATGCTATGGGTTTCTGAATCAAATTCACAATCCATTGCTACAAATACAAAAATTGATGTGGCTACACCCGTGTAAATGCACAAAGATACACACACACACACACACACACTTCTCTTTCTCTGTATCCTGTGTTAACACCCTGTATCCTTTGATACAGGGGAAAGAAGTCGTACAAGAAAAGCAGGATGAAGACATGTCTCTTCCTTAGATTTCAAAGTTTTTGTTGAGAAATTCAGCATTCAACTTAATTTACTTAGTGAGAAATTACTATTATTACGTGCAATGCACTGCTCAGGTGTTTCAGGAATTGTAAACATCTTATAGAGAAACAGACTGGATCTTTACTATGATTTGGAGAAAATGAAACAAATATAGAAATACTCAAGGAAGAAAAAGCTGTGTGCCCTTAACAAACCATAATTCAAATGATGAGGCATTTTGTCAGGGAGAGAAAACATCATTTTTCTTTTGAAGATAGAAAATCAGCTTCATGGAATCTGCTTACCTTTTCATTCTCATTTTTGATCTTTTAACCACATAAAAAAAAATTTGGAAAGAATTGTGAACAATAAGGAAACAATTCTCCCAATATTCCTCTGAAGATAATGCAATGCTTATAAAACTGATTAACTCCCTTTAAGTTTTTCCTATATTTGTTGAATAAAATTAATCAAATTATATATAAAACTTTACATGCTTTCTGCTTCCTTCATATATTGTTGTAAATGTCTTCTTATATTGTATCTCTAATAATCTTTTTTTTTTTTTGAGATGGAATCTTGCTCTGTCTTCCAGGCTGGCCACCTCCTGGGCTCAAGCGGTTCTCCTGCCTCAGTGTCCTGAGTAGCTGGGATTACAGGTGCCTGCCACAATGCCTGGCTAGTTATTTTTGTTTGTTTATTTGTTTGTTTGTCTGGATTTTTTTGTTGTTTTTTAGTAGAGATGGGATTTCACCACGTTAGCCAGACTGATTTCAAACTCCTGACCTCAGGAGTTTTGTCTCACCCACCCAAATTGCTGGAATTACAGGTATGAGTCACTGCACCTGACTCTAATCATTGATTCTAATGATTATAAAATGTTCTCATTGGGGAATATCGACTTCTTTAGTAATTTCTCTTCTCTTAAGCAAGAGGTTATTTTGAAATACTTGCTATTATCATTTTAGAACTCAAGTCTTTTTCAAAGCAGTCTTTCTTTTCCAAATTTGAGACTTTTTCTTAAGAAATAATTCAAGAAATGAAAATACTGTGACAAAATATAGAACTTTGTGACAGTTCTTGGACACTTTAGAAATATATAGCTATTACTTTCAAAAATATTAATATAATTCACAATATTATCAGAAATCCATGGGAGCATATGCTTCAGTGTACCAGACAGAGCAATGGGCACAACCAAGTCGTCACTTGTTATGCTACTGTGAGCAGCAGAACAATAGCAAAAGGGTTCTATCTAATCATTTCAACATGGGAGCAAACTTTTTATTAGAATTTCTTGCTAATATCAAAATATTCAACTAAAACAATTTTGTTTCCTGGGAAATGATATAAAATATCAGTAAGCATGATAAAATACACTATTACTATGAAATGCAATAATTACTGTATGAGATAAACAGGGTTTCACAGAAAGATAAAGTCTTTGTTCACAAAGAGATTCTCAGATTATTTGAATGATATTTAATAAACTTAGAGTTGACCCTTGAACACCATGGTGGATGGGATGCCGAGATACCATGTAGTCAGAAATCAGCGTATAACGTTGGACTTCCTCAAAACTTAGCTATCAATAGCCTACTGTCGACTAGAAGCCTTAATGATAATATTCACAGTTGATTAACGCATATTTTATATGTTACATGTATACTGTATTTTTACACTAAAGTTATCTAAAGGAAAGAAAATGTTATTAAGAAAATCAAAAGAAAAATATATTTAATATTCATTAATGGAATACTAAATCTAATTAGTGGAAGTGGATCATTATAAGGGTTTTCGTCCTCATCATCTTCATGTTGAGTAATCAGAGAGAGAGGAGAAAGAGGAGGGGTTGGTCTTGCTGTCTCAGGGGTAGCGGAAGCAGAAGAAACTCCAATTGTAAGTGACTCACATAGCTCCAACCAGTGTTATTCAAGGATCAACAGTATATATAGGTCGAAAGTTTTAAAACTGTATTCTCTAATTTTCTAAATAAAATTAAACTACATTACATAAAAAAATTAATAGAAAATTTCTTGGAATTTCAGGCAGGTAAATTGGGGCGGGGGGTGCTGGAAACTATATACTAGATAAACCATTGTACTATTGGATTTCCACTTAGTTCACATATGTGATTAACACACATATGATGCGAGAGGCAGTGCTTAGAGATGTAGCAGAAAAGGTAGCATAGGGTAGTTCAAGATGGGGCCTAGATGCATGGCTGAAGAATCTGTATAGATCATTTACTAATTCAAACATAAAATGAATACTATGAAGAGAAGAGATGAAATGAAATTACATATACATTCTGAAAGAAGTAAAGATTTCCTGATGGAAAAGTAAAAACAAATAATATTAAAGACACTCCCAAGCACTAAGAAAGAAATTGGCTCTGTGAGAAAGAGAGAGATATCATCAGCTTAATTATTTATATTGTAAGTCATCTTGATGCTTTAAAGGTGATATCCTTAAGGATATAACTTACAATACTTTTTTCTTCAAAATATCAAGTGCCTACTGTGTCTTAATAAGTATTCTAAGCCAATGCAGAAATGAACAAATGAGACAGATTTTCTTGCACCTAAAGTGCTAAAGAAGTCGCAGGGTGAGAAACACAAGTCAGCAAGTCAAAATACAACATTGAAAAAGTGAAGCTGGCACAGTGGCTCTGGCCTATAATACCAGCAATTCAGGATTCTGAAGCAGGAGGATCACTTGTGCTTAGCAGTTCAAGACCAGCCTCGGCAACAAAGTGAGAGCCCATCTCTAAGAAAAGATAACAAAATTAGCTGGGGTTGTGGCACATTCCTGTATTCTCAGACACTGGCTTAGATGAGAGGATTGCTTGAAATTGGGAAGTCAAGGCTGCAGTGATCTGGTATGGCACCATGCTTATGCCTGGGTGACAGAGCAAGACCCTGTTTTGAAAAAAAAAAAAAATTGATAGAGTAACGCATTGTGATAAGTGCTTTAGAGAAAAATACAGCAGAAAAAAAATAAATAAAGTATCATAGACAAAATTGATTTTTGTTTTTTTTGTTTTTGAGACAGAGTCTCGCTCTGTCTCCCAGGCTGGAGTGCAGTGGTGTGATCTCAGCTCACTGCAAGCTCTGCCTCCCGGGTTCACGCCATTCTCCTGCCTCAGCCTCCTGAGTAGCTGGGACTACAGGCGACCGCCACCACGCCAGGCTATTTTTTTTAGTATTATTAGTAGAGATGGGGTTTCACCGTGTTAGCCAGGATGGTCTCGATCTCCTGACCTCGTGATCCGCACGCCTCGGCTCCCAAAGTGCTGGGATTACAGGCATGAGCCACTGCACCCGGCCCAAAATTGAATTTATAATATCATGGTCAGAAAAGACCTAGTATAGAATATATTTGGGCAGATACCTAAGGGAGGCTACAAACGAAGATGCGTGGCTATTTCATGTATTTCAGCTTTTTCCTAGCTATTTAGGAAGTGATAACTACATTAAAAATATCTAAATGTAAACTGATTATTTCTCCACACCATATTTGCCCCCATTGTCTATTATGAAGTTTCTGACATAAAGGAGAAGGAATGAGAGTAGAGAAAACTGAAGCCAGATCTCAAGGTTGAGAGAAACTTACTTACGATCAGTAAAGTCTCATAATATGTATGGCAATTTAAGCATGGTAGGTGAGTGTTATTCCCTGTGAAATGAATCAAAATCTTACTGGGAATACTGAAAGTAAATATGTCAAGTGTATATGGAGACCAGAGACAAGTGCTCTGCTGTTTTGGCACAGAGCACAAGCAACATCTTAAAGCTTCATTACTTGTTTCTCAATATAAGAGGAGAGGAGAATGTCTGCCTATTGACCTCAACAGCCTCCTCCTGCAACTAATCATCCTTCATTCCCCTTGTCCCTGAATTCCCTTGACCCACCCCTCCTTCATTTGATTGGCTCTGTGTACTTGTTAGAATCAGAAGATCTGGGGGAACTGTGGCTTCTGAACATGTACACTAGACTCTACTCATATCCAGCCCTGTGACCCTACAAACATGCTCAACTGAATTCCTCCCATAGAGATACTCTTCCTGCTGAGTTTCTCTCCTCTGCTCCTAGAGCCAAATGGCATCTCCTGTCCTATCCCTGGATGGCTTAACCCAGGAAAATTCCTGGATCCAAGAAGAGTCAGATAAAGGAACGGTGGCCTTTGGGTGCTGAGATTCTCATAGAGATAAAGGGGATATCCTGAAATCTAGGGTTTCTTCCTTCCCTTTTCCCTCCCTTACAGCTTCTGCTGCTCCTGGGAGCTGTGCTCTATCTCTCATCCAGCTCAGACTGTTGCTGGGCCTGAGAGTCTTTGCATAGCCAAGGTGGTTCTTGAAGAACTCTTGTCTGCACAAGGTCTGAGCTGTTCTCCAGAATCTGCAGCACGGGTTTCCATAACTGCATGAAGATCTGGAGCCACCGGTAACTAGGCAGAGAGTGTTCTCATGTGTCTGACATGGCATGTCACTCCTCTCTATGAGCGGTAGAATAAATGCATTCAGATGAAGCCCTGCCATCATTACTTCGTCAAGTAGAAATACATTTCAATTTACCTCAGAGCAACATGTCCTACACTACCTTGGCCCAGGGAGGTCCCTGAGATGGAGCTTTGTAGACTTTCTCTCCTTTACCCCTTGAGCTGGGATGAGCAATGCCAGGTAATATAGGAGGGAATCCTACATCCTGTGGTTGCTGAGAGGCCCTTGGAAGCCTTCATCTGGAGCATGAGGAGCAGGAGAAATGTCCCTTCTGGAGTGGAGGCCAACAGTGTTCTTAGATTAAATTCTTACATTACAATAAAAGTGAATCGCCTGGGCACGGTGGCTCATGCCTGTAATCCCAGCACTGTACTAACCACTCTACTAAAAATGCAAAAACAAAAAAAAAATTAGCCAGGCATGGCAGTGGGCACCTGTAATCCCAGCTACTTGGGAGGCTGAGGCAGGAGAATTGCTTGAACCTGGCAGGCAGAAGTTGCCGAGAAGTGAGCCGAGATCACTTCACTGCACTCCAGCCTAGGCAAGGCAATAGAGAAAGACTCCATCCAAAAAAAAAAAAAAAAAACTTCTGTTTTGAAAAGACTTAATCATCATCTATCTTAACAACCCCCTATGCCCCCTGAAATGCAGTCAGTTGAAAGAAAGGGATTGGTCTTCAGAGATTTATATAAGGACACTTTAAGAGCCAAGCTCATTCTTCTCCAGAACCCACAGAGTGGCTTGGCACCTGGCCTTGGAGAATTCCAAAAGCTACCAGGACTGCACCCGTGAGGCTCTGATCCCTGAACTGAATTCATCTTATTTGACAGCAGGCTTTGGTGAGAACATAGATATTTTTCTGAGGTAAGTACACAATTTCCAGAGTAGGAGCTACTATTAGGTTACAAACCAAAACAAACAAAATTTGGGGACTTTAATTTATCTGCAAACTTAGATTTTTTTTAGATGAAATGATCTCATTTTCTGAGTTTTAAAAATGGCTCCATTTCTTTTTTAAAATTATTCTAAACATAATCCGTAGGTTTACAAGCTCCATTTACTTAACCTATTTACAAATTAACATTTTTGTCATCTGTCTTGCTACATGTTCCTCAAATTAAAGTTATGATTAATTTTTTACTTAATGTATTTCTAAGTTATTTGTATAGATTGTAAGCATTTTGCAATAGTTTCCAAATATCTAGTAATTTTTTAATCTCTGTGGGTTCTATAAATGGCTTATGGGTGTTGTAATTTATGTGTATAAATGTGTTACATTCTACTGTACTAGTGGTAATGTGCCTGTGTTACAATGTATGGCTATATATAGGTAGAGAGTGCATTGTCCAGGGTAAGCAAACACATTCTTTAACCTTGACTCCTTCCTGCTTACTAAAGACCGTGATCAGGGACAGTCTTTTATTTTATTTTATTTTATTTATTTATTTAATTTTTGTTTATTTTTTTATTTTTTATTATACTTTAGGTTTTAGGGTACATGTGCACAATGTGCAGGTTTGTTACATATGTATCCATGTGCCATGATGATTTCCTGCACCCATTAACTCGTCATTTAGCATTAGGTATATCTCCTAGTGCTGTCCCTCCCCCTCCCCCCACCCACAACAGACCCTGGAATGTGATGTTCCCCTTCCTGTGTCCATGAGTTCTCATTGTTCAATTCCCACCTATGAGTGAGAACATGCGGTGTTTGGTTTTTGTCCTTGTGATACTTTACTGAGAATGATGTTTTCCAGTTTCATCCATGTCCCTACAAAGGACACGAACTCATCATTTTTTTATGGCTGCATAGTATTCCATGGTGTATATGTGCCACATTTTCTTAATCCAGTCTATCGTTGTTGGACATTTGGGTTGGTTCCAAGTCTTTGCTATTGTGAATAGTGCCGCAATAAACATACGTGTGCATGTGTCTTTATAGCAGCATGATTTATAGTCCTTTGGGTATATACCAGTAATGGGATGGCTGGGTCAAATGGTATTTCTAGTTCTAGATCCCTGAGGAATCGCCACACAGACTTCCACAATGGTTGAACTAGTTTACAGTCCCACCAACAGTGTAAAAGTGTTCCTATTTCTCCACATCCTCTCTAGAACCTGTTTTTTCCTGCTTTTTTAATGATGGCCATTCTAACTGGTGTGAGATGGTATCTCACTGTGGTTTTGATTTGCACTTCTCTCATGGCCAGTGATGATGAGCATTTCTTCATGTGTTTTTTGGCTGCATAAATGTCTTCTTTTGAGAAGTGTCTGTTCATGTCCTTTGCCCACTTTTTGATGAGGATGTTTATTTTTTTTCTTGTAAATTTGTTTGAGTTCATTGTAGATTCTGGATATTAGCCCTTTGTCAGATGAGTAGGTTGCAAAAATTTTTCCCATTCTGTAGATTGCCTGTACACTCTGATGGTAGTTTCTTTTGCTCTGCAGAAGCTCTTTAGTTTAATTAGATCCCATTTGTCAATTTTGGCTTTTGTTGCCATTGCTTTTGGTGTTTTAGACATGAAGTCCTTGCCCATGCCTAGGTTTTCTTGTAGGATTTTAATGGTTTTAGGTCTAACATTTAAGTCTTTAATCCATCTTGAATTAATTTTTGTATAAGGTGTAAGGAAGGGATTATTTTTTGCACACAAAACAATAAACATTTTCTAAAAGTACATACAAACAAAAGATGCATATCAAACTTATTAGGAAGGTTGCACATGGGAAGACGGGAAATAGAAATGGGGTGGGAATTAAAGAAAATAAATGAGAGAGGGACTTGTATGGATCAATGATAATAACTCAATCCTCTATTTGACAAAGAAGAAGGAGAAGGAAGAGGAAGAAAAAGAAAGTGGGATAAAGGATCAGAAAGGGAGGAAAATAGAAAAAATTAGAGTATAACTCCAGGGTAGACCTGTTTTGTTGTCGCTTGGTTGATTGGTTGGGTTGACAGTTGTATTTTTCATATGTTTCGCCATGTTGGCCAGGCTGGTCTCAAGCTCCTAGCCTCAAGCGATCAACCCCCCTCAGCCTTCCAGAGTACTGGGACTACAGGCGTGAGCCACCACATCCAGCCCACACATTGCTTCTGGCCTCTGTGGTAGACCTCCCAGATGGGGCGGCCGGGCAGAGGCACTCCCCACATCCCAGACGGGGGGCCAGGCAGAGGTGCTCCTCAATTCCCAGACGGGGCAGACGTGCAGAGACGCTCCTCACTTCCTAGACAGGGTGGCGGCCGGGCAGAGGGGCTCCTCACTTCCCGGATGGGGCGGCTGGGCAGAGGCGCTCCTCACATCCCAGATGATGGGTGGCCGGGCAGAGGTGCTCCTCACTTCCCAGATGGGGGGCCGGGCAGTGGCGCCCCTCACATCCCAGAAGGGGCGGCCAGGCAGAGGCGCTCCTCACTACCAGACAGGGCAGCCGCGCAGAGGCACTCCTCACTTCGCAGATGGGGTATCCGGGCAGAGGCGCTCCTCACTTCCCAGATGGGGTGGCTGCACAGAGGCGCTCCTCACTTCTTCCCAGATGGGGTGGCTGGGCAGAGACGCTCCTCACTTCCTAGATGGTGTGGCGGCCGGGCAGAGGGGCTCCTCACTTGCAGGACGGGGGGCCACGAAGAGGCGCTCCTCACATCCCAGACGATGGGTGGCCGGGCAGAGGGGCTCCTCACTTCCCAGACAGGGCGGCCAGGCAGAGGCGCTCCTCACTTGATCAGGGATGGTCTTCATGTTGTCCACAGGGTGTCTCCCAAGATGAGAGTAACAGCTGGCTTACATCTTCAGTGATTCAAGTCTGCAAGGTGAATACACTTGTGCTTGGGAGGGAAAGCAGAGAAGCCGCTGTCTGTTCTTAGCCTGGAACTCACTTCAGTGCTAAAAGCACATCATAGCAGTTCTGCTTGCAATAAAGTCTAAACTAACAATCTGCCTTTGGCTTGAGCTTTTCTCTTACAAAATAAGCTATTAAGTCATGCCTTGATTTTAGGTCTCTCCACGGGGCGGGCTAAGCATCTAGAGCTCCCCTGTGGCAGCCAGCTGGGAAAGCCACCCCTGTGTCATGCCCTCCAGTGTGAGGCAGTGGCCATGGTGGCGGCTGTGATCTGATGGGGCCCCTTCAGGCCCATCATGGGGCAGAGGAGGGTGTGGTGCCTCCCACACCAGGGCAGAAGCACTGGTAGGGCGAGCGGGCCGTGAGGTCCCAGGTCTCCTTGCACTGAGTGACCTCAACAGGGAACCAGGGCTCAGGGGAGGGTAACTGGGTTGGGGTGGGGTGCGGAGTGACAGGACCCATCCCTGTGGCAATGCTACACTGAATGGAGGCCTGCCTACAGGTAACCAGGTGGTCACAAGGCCCAACAGGAGCAGGAGAGGAGCAGGAGGAGGAGCAATCCCAGAGAGAGACAGGCAAGGAAGGCTGCAGAGACCACCCCAGTTGGTATTTTTTTAACCCATCCTTCTCCCGCCACCCTCACGTAGTCCACAGCGTCTATTTTTCCCATATTGATGTCTATGTGTGTTCAATATTTAGCTCCCCATGTAAGCGAGAACATACAGCATTTGGCTTTCTATCCTGCATGAATTTGCTTAGGATTAAGGCCTCCAGTTCCATCCACATTGTTGTAAAGGAGGTGATTTCATTTTTTTACGGCTGTATAGTATTCCATGGTGTATATGTACCATATTTTATTTATACAGTCTACCATTGAGGGACTCCTGGGTTGATTAGGTCTGTGCTATTTAAATAGTGGCCAGCCATGAACATAGGAGAGTATATGTCTTTTTGGTAGAATGATGTATTTTCTTTGAGTATATACTCAGTAATGAGATAATTGTATCAAAAGGTAGCTCCGTGTTCAGTTCTTTGAGAGATCTCCAGACTGTTTTCCAACAGTGGGTGCACTAATTTACATTTCTTGCTTTATGTTTAGTTCACAAAATTTCTACTAGACTCAGCTCAGGGCTGCAGCCCTGACTGCAGCAGGTGCTGGGCTTCCCTAAGTAGATACTGTGCACAGGTAAAGAGAGTGCTCAGATCCCAGGGTTGTGAGAAGTGATGCAGAGGAAGGAGTTAAGGAGAGGGCCACATTTGGATGCCCTGAGGAGGAATGACAGGCAGATGTAAGGAAGGTGGTACTGTCTAGTCACTGGTGACATCCTCCTAGTTCCAAAATTTCCTGGAAAGCAGGAAGGCTCACAATTCCCAAGCATGCTGCAGTTCTGGAGGGCACAGGGCTACTATCCTTCCCAGCGTGACTCTCTTTTCTCCCAATAAACATGGGACTCTGAAGCCAAAAGTCAGAATGAATTATCTTCCACCCACAAACACTTAAACCTTCGATTTATGATTGAATTACACACACACACATGCGCAGGCACACACATGCATCCATCTCTGTAATAAAACGTCCTTAGCTGATGCTAGACAGATCTGTGATCTGTGATTATCTCTACCCTTTTGGGCAACAAGAATAGTGAATTGATTGACAAAATTGATTGACTCCTGGAAACTAATGTAAAAATGTAATATACATGCAATACACATGGTGTACTCCCCCTGTGACATCAGCAGCAACATTCCCCTAGAGTATTACAAATAATATCAGAGGGGGTGTACACCCATAATGTACATAGCATGTAAAATTAGGAGCAGCATCTCCAAAGATATTATGAATAATATCACAGAATGTGTACACACATGACTTATACCCCATGTGATGTTAGGAGTTACATCCTTCTAGTATGTTAGGAATAATACCACAAAGGTGTTCACACATGGAGAACAGCGTATGTAATATTAGGATTAACATGCGTCGAAAATATTACAAATAACATCACTGGGGTGTGCACACATTATGTACACGCCCTGTGACATTAGGAGTACATTTCCCTGACACATTACGAGTAATATCAGAGAGTGTACACCTTTCTGTGACATTTGGAGTAATGTCCCTGGATAGTACGAATAGTATCACAGGGTGTACATCCCTTGTGACCTGAGGAGTAACCTCTTTCTTGGATAATGCAAATAATATCACAAAATGTACAGCCCCTGTGGCATTAGGAGTAACATCCACCTAGGATATTAGGAATAATATCACAGGAAGTATACCCCGTGTGACAGTAGGAGTAACCTCCCTCTAGGATATAATGAACAAATACAGAGGATGCACACGTATTGTGACATTAGCAGTAACATCCATTTAGGATATTATGAAAATTATCACATTGTGAACACCCCCTGTGATATTAGGATAACATCCTCCTACAATATTGGGAACAATATCACACGGTGTACATTCCTGGTGGCAATAGAGGTAACATTTCTTTAAGATATTATGAATAATATTACAAGATGTACAGCCCGTGATATTAGGAGTAACATTTCCATAAAATAGTACAAATAATATCACAGTGTGTACACCACGGGTGAACATTAGGAATACAAAATTATTAGGAATAACTTCACAGGGTGTACATCCTCTGTGACATTGGGAGTACCATCTTTCTAAAATATTACGAATAATATCACAAAAGGTACACTCCCTGTGACATTAGAAGTAACATCCACCTAGGATATTATGAATAATATCACAGGGAGTACACCCCCTGTGGACATAAAGAAGTAACATCACCCGAGGATATAAGAAATAATAGGTTGTGTACATGCATGGTGACATTAGTAGTGACATCCTTTTAGGATATTATGAATTATCAGAGTGTGAACACCTTCTGTGACATTAGGAGTAACATCATCCCACAATATTGGGAATAATACCACACGGTATACACCGCCTGTGACATCAGTGGTAACATTTCTTTAGGATATTACAAATAATAATGACAGAGTGTACAGCCCCTGTGATATTAGGAGTGACATATCCAAAAAACCTTTCAAATAATATCACTGTTTGTACACCTTGTGTGACATTAGGAGTAACATCCCCCGAAAATATTATGCATAACTTCACAGATTGTACACCCTCTGTGATATTAGGAGTTAACGTCTTCCTAGAATGTGAAGAATAACATCACAGGATGTACACCCCCTTGACGTGAGGAGTAACATCACTCTAGGATATGATGAATAATATAACAAAGTGCACACAATTTGTATGGTAGGAGTAACATCCCCTGGGATACTAGCACACCCCCTGTGACAATAGGAGTAACATCCCCTTAGGATATTACAAATATTATCACAAGGTTTACATGCATTGTGACATTAGTAACAATATCCAGCTAGTATATTGTGAATAATATCACAGGGTGTACACATTTGCGACGTTAGGAGTAACATCCCCCTAGAATATTACGAATAATATCAGAGGGTGTACACACCCTGTGGCTTTAGGAAAATCATTCCCTGGATCACCACGAATAATGTCACAGGATGTTAAAACCCCTGTGCCAATAGGAGTAATATACTTCTAGGATATGACGAATAATATCACAGTGTGTACACCCGCTGTGACATTAAGAGTCATTTTTCCTAAAGTATTATGAGAAGTATCACAGGGTGTACACACATAGAGAACACCTGCTGTGATATTAAAAAGTTATACCTCCCTGGGATATTGTGAATAACATCACAGGTTGTACATCATGTGTGTACACCCACTGTGATTTTTAAAGTAATATCTCCTTAGGATATTACAAATAGTATCAATAGGTGTACACACCCTATGACATTAAGACAACACCCCTTTAGGGTACTCCAAATATATCCCATGGTGTAGACCCCATGTGACATTAGGAGTATCATCTTGCTTGGATATTACGAATGAGATCATAGGGTTGACACCTCATGTGATTTTAAAAGTAAAATCCCCCGGAATTACTAATAATAACACAGGGTGTACACCCTTGTGATGTTAGGAGTAACATCCTCCCAGGATATTACGAATAATATTCAGAAGGTGTACACACAGAAGGTCACATTAGTAGTAATATCCCACTTGTATAGTGTGAATAATATCGCAGGGTATACACACATGTGACATTAGGAGTAACATCCCCCTGGAATATTGCGAATAATATCGCTGTGTTTACACCTGCTGGGACATTAGGGGTATCATCCCGCTAAAATATTACGTAAATATTTATAAAATTATGCATCTCCTTAAGGTATTATGAATAATATCACAGGATGTGTACACACGTGGCATATACCCCAGGTGATGTTAGGAGTTACATCCTTCTAGTATGTTAGGAATAATACCACAAGGTGTTCACACATAGTTAACAGCAAATGTAATATTAGGATTAACATCCCTCGAGAATATTTCAAAGAACATCACAGGGGCTGTGCACACATGATGTACATGCCCTTTGACATTACGAGTACATTTCCCTGACACATTTCAAGTAATATCACAGTGTTTACACCTTATGTGACATTTGGAGTAACGTCCCCCATGATAGTACGAATAATATAACAGGGTGTACATCCCCTGTGACCTGAGGAGTAATATTTTCTAGAATACTATGAAGAATATCACAATATGTGTACACCCCCTGTGTCATTAAAAGTAAAATTCCCCTAGGATATTATGAAAAATAACGCAGGAAGTACACCCCGTGTGACATTAGAAATTATCCCCTGAGGATAAAGCGAATAAAGTCAGAGAATGTACATGCGTTGGGACATCAGTAATAACATCTCTTTCAGATAATACGAATAATATCAAAGGGTGTACACGCATTGTGAAATTAGTAGTGAACTCCCGCTAGTATATTGCAAATTTTATGACAGGGTGTATATGCGCTGTGACATTCATAGTAACGTTTCCTAGAATATTACAAAGAATATTAAAGGGTGTACAGGACCTGTGATTTACGAGTAATTTCCATAGAATATTACACTGTGTGTACGCCCCATGTGACATTAGGAGTAACATCCCACGAAACCATAACGAATAATTTCACAAGGTGTACACCCTCTGCGACATTAAAGGTAATTTCCCTAGAATATTATGATAATAACAACAGAGTGTACACCCCCTGTGATATAGGGAGTAACATCTTATAAAGATAATACGAGTAATTTGATAAGGTGGACAAACCCTGTGACATAAGGAGTAAAATCCCTCTAGGACATTACGAAATATCAAGGAACACACGCCGTGTGACAATAAAAGTAACCTCCCCTTAGGATATTACGAATAATACCACAAGGTGTACACACACTGTGACATTATTATTAATGTCCCGCTAGGATATTGTGAATAATATCACGGTGTGTACAGTCCTGTGACATCAGGATGAACATTCCCCTACAATATTACGAATATAGCAGGGTGTACACCCCTGTGATTTTGGTAGGGCC
>NW_022097613.1:0-5304 GCF_006542625.1 Nomascus leucogenys
TAGGCCCCTTAGCGCTCAATGTCCACTTGCAGTTTCTACAGAAAGAGTGTTTCAGAACTGCTCAATCAAAAGTAAGCTTCAAACTCTGTTAGTTGAATGCACAGAACAGAAGAAGTTTCACAGAATCTTCTGTGTAGTTTTTATTTGAAGATATTCCTTTTTCCACTATAGGCCCTTAGCTCGAATGTCCACTTGCAGTTTCTACAGAAAGAGTGTTTCAGAACTGCTCAATCAAAGTAAGCTTCAATCTGTTAGTTGAATGACAGAACAGAAAGAAGTTTCACAGAATGCTTCTGTGTAGTTTTTATTTGAAGATATTCCTTTTCCACTAGGCCCTTAGCGCTCGAATGTCCACTTGCAGTTTCTACAGAAAGAGTGTTTCAGAACTGCTCAATCAAAAGTAAGCTTCAACTCTGTTAGTTGAATGCACAGAACAGAAGAAGTTTCACAGAATGCTTCTGTGTAGTTTTTATTGAAGATATTCCTTTTTCCACTATAGGCCTTAGCGCTCGAATGTCCACTTGCAGTTTCTACAGAAAAGTGTTTCAGAACTGCTCAATCAAAAGTAAGCTTCAACTCTGTTAGTTGAATGACAGAACAGAAAGAAGTTTCACAGAATGCTTCTGTGTAGTTTTTATTTGAAGATATTCCTTTTTCCAGTATAGGCCCTTAGCGTTCAGATGTCCACTTGCAGTTTCTACAGAAAGAGTGTTTCAGAACGGCTCAATCAAAAGTAAGCTTCAAATCTGTTAGTTGAATGACAGAACAGAAAGAAGTTTCACAGAATGCTTCTGTGTAGTTTTATTTGAAGATATTCCTTTTTCCACTATACCCTTAGCTCGAATGTCCACTTGCAGTTTCTACAGAAAGAGTGTTTCAGAACTGCTCAATCAAAAGTAAGCTTCAACTCTGTTAGTTGAATGGACAGAACAGAAAGAAGTTTCACAGAATGCTTCTGTGTAGTTTTATTTGAAGATATTCCTTTTCCACTATAGGCCCCTTAGCGCTCCGAATGTCCACTTGCAGTTTCTACAGAAAGAGTGTTTCAGAACTGCTCAATCAAAGTAAGCTTCAACTCTAGTTGAATGCACAGAACAGAAAGAAGTTTCACAGAATGCTTCTGTGTAGTTTTTATTTGAAGATATTCCTTTTTCCACTATAGGCCCTTACGCTCTGATGTCCACTTGCAGTTTCTACAGAAAGATGTTTCAGAACTGCTCAATCAAAAGTAAGCTTCAACTCTGTTAGTTGAATGGACAGAACAGAAAGAAGTTTCACAGAATGCTTCTGTGTAGTTTTTATTTGAAGATATTCCTTTTTCCATATAGGCCCTTAGCTCAGAATGTCCACTTGCAGTTTCTACAGAAAGAGTGTTTCAGAACTGCTCAATCAAAAGTAAGCTTCAAATCTGTTAGTTGAATGCACAGAACAGAAAGAAGTTTCACAGAATGCTTCTTGTAGTTTTATTTGAAGATATTCTTTTTCCACTATAGCCCTTAGCGCTCGAATGTCCACTTGCAGTTTCTACAGAAAGGTGTTTCAGAACTGCTCAATCAAAAGTAAGCTTCAACACTGTTAGTTGAATGACAGAACAGAAAGAAGTTTCACAGAATGCTTCTGTGTAGTTTTTATTTGAAGATATTCCTTTTCCACTATAGGCCCTTAGCTCGAATGTCCACTTGCAGTTTCTACAGAAAGAGTGTTTCAGAACTGCTCAATCAAAAGTAAGCTTCAATCTGTTAGTTGAATGCACAGAACAGAAAGAAGTTTCACAGAATGCTTCTGTGTAGTTTTTATTTGAAGATATTCCTTTTTCCACTAGGCCCTTAGCGCTCGAATGTCCACTTGCAGTTTCTACAGAAAGAGTGTTTCAGAACTGCTCAATCAAAAGTAAGCTTCAACTCTGTTAGTTGAATGCACAGAACAGAAAGAAGTTTCACAGAATGCTTCTGTGTAGTTTTTATTTGAAGATATTCCTTTTTCCACTATAGGCCCTTAGCGTTCAGAATGTCCACTTGCAGTTTCTACAGAAAGAGTGTTTCAGAACTGCTCAATCAAAAGTAAGCTTCAACTCTGTTAGTTGAATGCACAGAACAGAAAGAAGTTTCACAGAATGCTTCTGTGTAGTTTTTATTTGAAGATATTCCTTTTTCCAGTATAGGCCCTTAGCGTTCAGATGTCCACTTGCAGTTTCTACAGAAAGAGTGTTTCAGAACTGCTCAATCAAAAGTAAGCTTCAAATCTGTTAGTTGAATGACAGAACAGAAAGAAGTTTCACAGAATGCTTCTGTGTAGTTTTATTTGAAGATATCCTTTTTCCACTATAGGCCCTTAGTGCTCGGAATGTCACTTGCAGTTTCTACAGAAAGAGTGTTTCAAACTGCTCAATCAAAAGTAGCTTCAACTCTGTTAGTTGAATGGACAGAACAGAAAGAAGTTCACAGAATGCTTCTGTGTAGTTTTTATTTGAAGATATTCCTTTTCCACTATAGGCCCTTAGCGCTCGAATGTCCACTTGCAGTTTCTACAGAAAGAGTGTTTCAGAACTGCTCAATCAAAAGTAAGCTTCAACTCTGTTTAGTTGAATGACAGAACGAAGAAGTTTCACAGAATGCTTCTGTGTAGTTTTATTTGAAGATATTCCTTTTTCCACTATAGGCCCTTAGCGCTCTGAATGTCCACTTGCAGTTTCTACAGAAAGATGTTTCAGAACTGCTCAATCAAAAGTAAGCTTCACTCTGTTAGTTGAATGCAGAAGAGAAAGAAGTTTCACAGAATGCTTCTGTGTAGTTTTTATTTGAAGATATTCCTTTTTCCACTATAGGCCCTTAGCTCAGAATGTCCACTTGCAGTTTCTACAGAAAGAGTGTTTCAGAACTGCTCAATCAAAAGTAAGCTTCAATCTGTTAGTTGAATGCACAGAACAGAAAGAAGTTTCACAGAATGCTTCTGTGTAGTTTTATTTGAAGATATTCCTTTTTCCATATAGGCCCTTAGCGTTCAGAATGTCCACTTGCAGTTTCTACAGAAAGAGTGTTTCAAACTGCTCAATCAAAAGTAAGCTTCAACTCTGTTAGTTGAATGCACAGAAGAAAGAAGTTTCACAGAATGCTTCTGTGTAGTTTTTAATTTGAAGATATTCCTTTTTCCAGTATAGGCCCTTAGCGTTCGAATGTCCACTTGCAGTTTCTACAGAAAGAGTGTTTCAGAACGGCTCAATCAAAACTAAGCTTCAAATCTGTTAGTTGAATGCACAGAACAGAAAGAAGTTTCACAGAATGCTTCTGTGTAGTTTTTATTTGAAGATATTCCTTTTTCCACTAAGGCCCTTAGTGCTGAATGTCACTTGCAGTTTCTACAGAAAGAGTGTTTCAAACTCCTCAATCAAAACTAGCTTCAACTCTGTTAGTTGAATGACAGAACAGAAAGAAGTTCACAGAATGCTTCTGTGTAGTTTTTATTTGAAGATATTCCTTTTCCCACTAAGGCCCCTTAGCGCTCGAATGTCCACTTGCAGTTTCTACAGAAAGAGTGTTTCAGAAGGCTTCAATCAGTAAGCTTCAACTCTGTTGTTGAATGCACAGAACAGAAGAAGTTTCACAGAATGCTTCTTGTAGTTTTTATTTGAAGATATTCCTTTTTCCACTATAGGCCCTTAACGCTCTGATGTCCACTTGCAGTTTCTACAGAAAGACTGTTTCAGAACTGCTCAATCAAAAGTAAGCTTATCTCTGTTAGTTGAATGACAGAACAGAAAGAAGTTTCACAGAATGCTTCTGTGTAGTTTTTATTTGAAGATATTCCTTTTTCCACTATAGGCCCTTAGCTCAGAATGTCCACTTGCAGTTTCTACAGAAAGAGTGTTTCAGAACTGCTCAATCAAAAGTAAGCTTCAAATCTGTTAGTTGAATGACAGAACAGAAAGAAGTTTCACAGAATGCTTCTGTGTAGTTTTATTTGAAGATATTCTTTTTCCACTATATGCCCATTAGCGCTCTGAATGCCACTTGCAGTTTCTACAGAAAGAGTGTTTCAGAACTGCTCAATCAAAGTAAGCTTCAACTCTTAGTTGAATGGACAGAACAGAAAGAGTTTCACAGAATGCTTCTGTGTTTTTATTTGAAGATATTCCTTTTCCACTATAGGCCCGTTAGCGTTCGAATGTCCACTTGCAGTTTCTACAGAAAGAGAGTTTCAGAACTGCTCAAACAAAAGTAAGCTTCAAATGTTTAGTTGAATGCACAGAACAGAAAGAAGTTTCACAGAATGCTTCTGTGTTTTTATTTGAAGATATTCCTTTTTCCACTATAGGCCCCTTAGCGCTCGGAATGTCCACTTGCAGTTTCTACAGAAAGAGTGTTTCAGAACTGCTCAATCAAAAGTAAGCTTCAACTCTGTTAGTTGAATGCACAGAACAGAAAGAAGTTTCACAGAATGCTTCTGTGTAGTTTTTATTTGGAAGATATTCCTTTTTCCTCTATAGGCCCTTAGCGTTCAGAATGTCCACTTGCAGTTTCTACAGAAAGTGTTTCAGAACTGCTCAATCAAAAGTAAGCTTCAACTCTGTTTAGTTGAATGCACAGAACAGAAGAAGTTTCACAGAACGCTTCTGTGTAGTTTTATTGAAGATTCCTTTTTCCATAAGGCCCTTAGCGTTCAGATTGTCCACTTGCAGTTTCTACAGAAAGAGTGTTTCAGAACGGCTCAATCAAAACTAAGCTTCAATCTGTTAGTTGAATGCACAGAACAGAAAGTAGTTTCACAGATGCTTCTGTGTTTTTATTTGAAGATATTCCTTTTTCCACTAGGCCCTTCAGTGCTCGGATGTCAACTTGCAGTTTCTACAGAAAGAGTGTTTCAAACTGCTCAATCAAAATAAGCTTCAACTCTGTTAGTTGAATGGACAGAACAGAAAGAAGTTAACAGAATGCTTCTGTGTAGTTTTATTTGAAGTATTCCTTTTTCCACTAAGGCCCCTTAGCGCTCCGAATTCCACTTGCAGTTTCTACAGAAAGAGTGTTCAGAACGGCTCAATCAGAACTAAGCTTCAACTCTGTTTGTTGAATGCACAGAACGGAGAAGTTTCACAGAATGCTTCTATGTAGTTTTTTATGAAGATATTCCTTTTTCCACTATAGGCGCCTTAACGCTCTGATGTCCACTTGCAGTTTCTACAGAAAGACTGTTCCAGGACTGCTCAATCAAAAGTAAGCTTCATCTCTGTTAGTTGAATGGACAGAAGAGAAAGAAGTTTCACAGAATGCTTCTGTGTAGTTTTTATTTGAAGTTATTCCTTTTCCAGTT
>NW_022097614.1:0-30708 GCF_006542625.1 Nomascus leucogenys
CAGAAGCATTCTGACAAACGACTTTGTGATACTTGCATTCTTCTCACAGATTTCAACTTTCCTTTTGATAGAGCAGTTTTGAAACTCTCTTTTTGTAGTATCTGCAAGGGGACATTTGGAGCTGTTTGTTTCCTGTCATGGAAAGGGAAATATCCTCACATAAAAACTAGACAGAAGCATTCTGACAAATTTCTTTGTGATGTGTGCATTAATGTCACAGAGCTGAACCTTACTTTTGTTGAGGAGTTTTGAAACACTCTTTTTGTAGAATCTATAAGTGGACATTTGGAGCGTGTTGAGGCCTACTGTGGAAAAATAAATATCTTCAAATAAAGCTACCCAGAAGTATTCTGACAAACTTCTTTGTGATGTGTGTATTCATCTCACAGAGTTGAACTTTACTTTTGATAGAGCAGCTTTGAAACATTTTTTTGTAGGATCTGTAAAAGGACATTTGGTGAGGTTTGAGGCGTATGGTGGAAAAGGAAATATCTTCACATAAAATCCAGACAGAAGCATTGTGACAAACTCCTTTGGGATGTGTGCATTCATCTCACAGAGTTAAACTTTACTTTTGATTAAGCAGTTTTGAAACTCTCTTTTTGTATTTTCTGCAGGGGACATTTGGAGCATTTTGAGGCCTATCTTGGAAAGGGAAATATCTTCATATAAAAACTAGACAAAAGCATTCTAACACATTTCTTGTGATGTTTCTATTCATTTCCAAGGGTTGAAACTTACTTTTGATAAAGCAGCTTTGAAACACTGTTTTTGTAGAACCTGCCCTTGAACAGTTGGTGCGCTTTGAGGGCTATGGTGGAAAAGAAAATATCTTCACATGAAAACGAGACAGAAGCATTCTGAAAAATGCCTTTGTGATACGTGCATTCTACTCACAGAGTTGAACTTCATTTTGATAGAGCAATTTTGAAACTCTCTTTTTGTATTATCAGCAATGGGACAATTTTGAGTGTTCAGGCCTTTCTTGGACAAGGAAATATCCTCATATAAAAACTACACAGAAGCATTCTGACAAACTTCTTTGTGATGTATGCATTCATCTCACAGAGTTGAATTTTACTATTGATAGAGGAGCTTTGAAACTCTCTTTTTGTAGTATCTGCAAGGGGACATTTGGAGAAGTTTGAGGCTTTTTTTGGAAAGGAAAATATCTTCATATAAAAACTATACAGAAGCATTCTGACAAACTTCTTTGTGATGTGTGCATTAATGTCACCGAATTGAACCTTACTTTTGATTGAACAGTTCCGAAAAACTCTTTATGTAGAATATGCAAGAGCACATTTGGAGCACTTTGAAGAATATGGTGGAAAAAGAAATATCATCTCAGAAAAACTACACAGAAGTATTCTGAGAAACTTCTTTGTGATGTGTGCATTCATCTCACAGAGTTGAACTTTACTTTTGATAGAGCAGCATTGAAACACTCTTTTTATAGGATCTGCAAGTGGACATTTGGTATGGTTTGGGGCCTATTGTGGAAAAAGATATACCTTCACATGAAAACGAGGCAGAAGCATTCTGACAAACTCCTTTTTGATGTGTGCTTTCATCTCACATAGTTGAACCCTACTTTTGATTGAGCAGATTTGAAACACTCTTTTGGTAGAGTCTGCAATTGGACATTTGGAGTGCTTTGAGACCTACAGTGGAAAAGGAAATATCTTCACATAAAAACTAGAAAGAAGCATTCTGAGAAACACCTTTGTGATACATACATTCTTCTCAGAGAGTTGAATTTTAGTTTTGATAGAGCAGTTTTGAAACTCTTTTTGTATTTTCTGCAGGGGACATTTGGGGCTCTTTGAGGCCTATCTTCGAAAGGGAAATATCTTCATATAAAAGCTAGACATAAGCATTCAAACACACTTCTTGTGATGTGTGTATTAGTCTCACAGTGCTGAACCTTACTTATGATAGAGCAGCTCTGAGACAGTCTTCTTGTAGAATCTGCACTTGGACATTTGGAGTGCTTTGAGGCTTACGGTGGATAGGAAATGTCCTCATACCATACTTGATGGATGCATTCTGACAACCGGTTGGTGATACGTGCATTCTTCTCACAGAGTTGAACTTTGCTTTTGATAGGCAGGTTTGTAACTCTTTTTTGTAGTGTCTGCAAGGGACATTTAGCGTTTGAGGCCTATGTTAAAAGAAAATTTAATAAAATATAAAATTTAATTTTTTTAATTAATTAAATATAAATTATTTTATTAAATTTTGTTTTTGGAATTTCGGTTTGAGGCTATGTTGGAAAAAAATATCTTCATATAAAACTAGGCAGAAGCATTCTGACAAACTTCTTTGTGATGTGTGCTTCATCTCACAGAGTGAACTTTACTATTGATAGAGGAGCTTTGAAACTCTCTTTTTAAGTATCCTGCAAGGGGACATTTGGAGCAGTTTGAGGCCTATTTTGGAAAGGATAATATCTTCATAAAACTATACAGAAGCATTCTGACAAACTTCTTTGTGATGTGTGCATTAACGTCACAAATTGAACCTTACTTTTGATTGAACAGTTTGAAATACTCTTTATGTAGAATATGCAAGTGGACATTTGGAGCGCTTTGAAGAATATGGTGGAAAAAGAAATATCTTCTCAGAAAAAACTACAACAGAAGTATTCTGAGAAACTTCTTTGTGAAATGTGCATTCATCTCACAGAGTTGAACTTTATTTTGATAGAGCAGCGTTGAAACACTCTTTTTGCAGCATCTGCAAGTAGACATTTGGTGCGGTTTGAGGCCTATGGTGGAAAAGGATATATCTTCATATAAAAACTAGGCAGAAGCATTCTGACAAACTCCTTTTTGATGTGTGCATTCATCTCACAGAGTTGAATCCTGCTTTTGATTGAGTAGATTTGAAACAATCTTTTAGCAGAATCTGCAATTGGACATTTGGAGTGCTTTGAGACCTACAGTGGAAAAGGAAATATCTTCACGTAAAAACTAGACAGAAGCATTCTGACAATCGCCTTTGTGATGGAATACATTCTTCTCAGAGAGGTTGAACTTTAGTTTTGATAGAGCAGTTTTGAAACTCCCTTTTTGTATTTCATGGAGGCGACATTTGGAGCATTTTGAGGCCTATCTTCGAAAGGGAAATATCTTCATATAAAAGCTAGACATAAGCATTCTAAAGACACATCTTATGATGTGTGTATTAGTCTCACAGAGCTGAACCTTACTTTTGATAGAGCAGCTTTGAGACAGTCTTCTTGTAGAATCTGCACTTGGACATTTGGAGTGCTTTCAGGCTTACGGTGGATAAGGAAATATCCTCATACCATAACTTGTTGGAAGCATTCTGAGAAACGGCTTGGTGATACATGCATTCTTCTCACAGAGTTGAACTTTGCTTTTGATAGAGCAGGTTTGAAACTCTTTTTTGTAGTATCTGCAACGGGACCTTTGGAGTGGTTTGAGGCCTATGTTGGAATGGGAAATATCTTCATATACAAACTATACAGAAGCATTCTGACACATTACTTTGTGATGTGTGCATTCATTTCAAATAGCTGAACTTTACTTTTGATCGAGCAATTTTGAAAAAACTCTTTTTATAGAATCTGCAAGTGGACATTTGGAGGGCTTTGAGGACTATGGTGGAAAAAGTAATATCGTCACATAAAAACGAGGCAGAAGCATTCTGACAAACTTCTTTGTGATGAGTGCATTCATGTCACAGAGTTGAACTTTACTATTGATAGAGGAGCTTTGAAACTCTCTTTTTGTAGTATCTGCAAGGGGACATTTGGAGCAGTTTGAGGCCTATTTTGGAAAGGATAATATCTTCATACAAAAACTATACAGAAGCATTCAGACAAACTTCTTTGTGATGTGTGCATTAATGTCACAGAATTGAAACTTAGTTTTGATTGAACAGTTCTGAAAAACTCTTTGTGTAGTATATACAAGTGGACATTTTGAGCACTTTGAAGAATATGGTGGAAAAAGAAATATCTTCTCAGAAAAACTACACAGAAGTATTCTGAGAAACTTCTTTGTGAAATGTGCATTCATCTCACAGAGTTGAACTTTACTTTTGATAGAGCAGCTTTGAAACACTCTTTTGGTAGGATCTGCAAGTGGACACTTCGTGTGGTTTGAGGCCTATTGTCTGAAAGGATATATCTTCACATAAAAACTAGGCAGAAGCATTCTGACAAACTCCTTTTTGATATGTGCATTCAGCTCACAGTGTTGAACCCTGCTTCTTATAGAGCAGATGTGAAGCACTCTTTTTGTAGAATCTGCAATTGGACATTAGGAGCGCTTTGAGACCAATGGTGGGAAAGGAAAGATCTTCACATAAAAACTAGACAGAAGCATCCTGACAAACGACTTTGTGATACATACATTCTTCTGAGAGAGTTGAACTTTCGTTTTGATAGAGCAGTTTTGAAACTCTCTTTTTGTATTTTCTGCAGGGGACATTTGGAGCGTTTTGAGGCCTATCTTCGAAAGGGAAATATCTTCATATAAAAGCTATACATAAGCATTCTGAGACACATCTTGTGATGTGTGTATTAGTCTCACAGAGCTGAACCTTCCTTTTGATAGAGCAGCTTTGAGACAGTCTTCTTGTAGAATCTGCACTTGGATATTTGGAGTGCTTTGAGGCTTATGGTGGATAAGGAAATATCCTCATACCATAACTTGATGGATGCATTCTGACAAACGGCTTTGTGATACGTGCATTCTTCTCACAGAACTGAACTTTGATTTTGATAGAGCAGGTTTGAAACTCTTTTTGTGTAGTATCTACATGGGGACTTTTGGAGTGGTTTGAGGCCTATGTTGGAATGGGAAATATCTTCATACAAAAACTATACAGAAGCATTCTGACAAATTTCTTTGTGATGTGTGCATTAATTTCAAATAGTTGAAACTTACTTTTGATTGAGCAATTTTGAAAAACTCTTTTTGTAGAATCTGCAAGTGGACATTTGGAGGGCTTTTAGGACTATGGTGGAAAAAGTAATATCTTCAGATAAAAACTAGGCAGAAGCATTCTGACAAACTTCTTTTTGATATGTGCATTCATCTCACAGAGTTGAACTTTACTATTGATAGAGGAGCTTTGAAACTTTCTTTTTGTAGTATCTGCAATGGGACATTTGGAGCAGTTTGAGTCCTATTTTGGAAAGGGAAATATCTTCATATAAAAACTATATAGAAGCATTCTGACCAACTTATTTGTGATGTGTGCATTAGTGTCACAGAATTGAACCTTAATTTTGATTGAACAGTGCTGAAAAACTCTTTATGTGGAACATGGAAGTGGACATTTGGAGTGCTTTGAAGAATATGGTGGAAAAAGAAATATCTTTTCAGAAAAACTACACAGAAGTATTCTGAGAAACTTCTTTGTGATGTGCGCATTCATCTCACAGAGTTGAACTTTACTTTTGATAGAGCAGCTTTGAAACACGCTTTTTGTAGGATCTGCAAGTGGACATTTGGTGCTGTTTCAGGCCTATGGTGGAAAAGGATATATCTTCACATAAAAACTAGGCAGAAGCATTCTGACAAACTCCTTTTTGATGTGTGCATTCATCTCAAAGAGTTGAACCCTGCTTTTGATGGAGCAGATTTGAAACACTCTTTTTGTAGAATCTGCAATTGGACATTTGGAGTGCTTTGAGACCTAGAGTGAAAAAGGAAATATCTTCACATAAAAATTAGACAGAAGCATTCTGATAATTGCCTTTATGATACATACATTCTTCTCAGAGAGTTGAACTTTAGTTTTGATAGAGCGGTTTTGAAACTCCCTTTTTGTATTTTCTGCAGGGGACATTTGGAGTGTTTTGAGGCCTATCCTCGAAAGGGAAATATCTTCATATAAAAGCTTGACTTAAGCATTCTCAGACAATTCTTGTGATGTGTGTATTAGTCTCACAGAGATGAACCTTACTTTTGATAGAGCAGCTTTGAGACAGTCTTCTTGTAGAATCTGCACTTGGACATTTGGAGTGCTTTGAGGCCTACAGTGGATAAGGAAAAATCCTCATACCATAACTTGATGGAAGCATTCTGAAAAACGGCTTTGTGATACGTGCATTCTTCTCACAGAGTTGAACTTTGCTTTTGATAGAGCAGGTTTGAAACGCTTTTTTTGTAGTATCTGCAAGGGGACATTGGAGCAGTTATTGGCCTATGTTGGAAAGGGAAATATCTTCATATAAAAACTATACAGAAGCATTCTGACAAACTTCTTTGTGATGTGTGCATTAATTTCAAATAGCTGAACCTTACTTTTGATTGAGCAATTTTGAAAACCTCTTTTTGTAGAATCTGTAAGTGGACATTTGGAGGGATTTGAGGACTATGGTGGAAAAAGTAATATCTTCACATAAAAACGAGGCAGAAGCATTCTGACAAACTTCTTTGTGATGTGTGCATTCATCTCACACAGTTGAACTTTACTATTGATGGAGGAGCTTTGAAACTCTCTTTTTGTAGTATCTGCAAGGGGACATTTGGAGCAGTTTGAGGCCTACTATGGAAAGGATAATATCTTCATATAAAAACTATACAGAAGCATTCGGACAAACTTCTTTGTGATGTGTCCATTAATGTCACAGAATTGAACCTTACTTTTGATTGAACAGTTTAGAAAAACTCTCTATGTAGAATATGCAAGTGGACATTTGGAACACTTTGAAGAATATGGTGGAAAAAGAAATATCTTCTCAGAAAAACTACACAGAAGTATTCTGAGAATCTTCTTTGTGATGTGTGCATTCATCTCACAGAGTTGAACTTTACTTTTGATAGAGCAGCTTTGAAACACGCTATGTGTAGGATCTGCAAGTGGACATTTGCTGTGCTTTGAGGCCTGTGGTGGAAAAGGATTTATCTTCACATAAAAACCAGACAGAAGCTTTCTGACAAACTCCTTTGTGATTCGTGCATACATCTCACAGAGTTGTACATTACTTCTGAATGAGCAGTTTTGAAACACACTTTTTGTAGGATCTGCAATTGGACATTTGGAGCGCTTTGAGACCTGCGGTGGAAAAGGAAATATCTTCACATAAATGCTAGACAGAAACACTCTGAAAAATGCCTTTGTGATACGTAAATTCTTCTCACACAGTTGAACTTTACTTTTGATAGAGCAGTTTTGAAACTCTCTTTTTGTATTTTCTGCAAGGGGACATTTGGAGCGTTTTGAGGCCTATCTTAGAAAGGGAAATATCTTCATATAAAAACTAGACAGAAGCATTCTAAGACACTTCTTGTGATGTAGGTATGAATCTCACAGTGTTGAACCATACTTTTGACAGAGCAGCTTTGAAACACTCTTTTTGTAAGCTCTGCAAGTGGACATTTGGAGCGCTTTGAGGATTATGGTGGAAAAAGAAATATCTTCATATAAAAGCTACACAGTAGTATTCAGAAGAACTTCGTTGTGATGGGTGCATTCATCTCACTGTTTTGAACTATATTTTTGATAGAGCAGCTTTGAAACATTCTTTCTGTAGAATTGGCAAGTAGACATTTGTAGAGGTTTGGGTCCAATGGTGGAAAACAATATATCCTCACATAAAAACTTGACAAGCATTCTGACAAACTTTTTTGTGATGTGTGCATTCATCTCACAGAGTTGAAACTTACTGTTGAGAAAGCAGCTTTGAAACTGTCTTTTTGTAGAATGTGCAATTGGACATTTGGAGCCCTTTGAGGCCTACGGTGGAAAAAGACATATCTTCACATAAAAACTAGACAGAAGCATTCTGACAAACGACTTTGTGATATGTGCATTCTTCTCACAGAATTGAACTTTACTTTTGATAGAGCAGGTTTGAAACTCTCTTTTTGTAGTATCTGCAAGGGGACGTTTGGAGCAGTTTGAGACCTGTCTTGGAAAGGGAAATATCTACATATAAAAACTATACAGAAGCATTCTGACAAACTTTTTTGTGATGTGTGCATTAATGTCACAGAGTTGAACCTTACTTTTGATTGAGCAGTTTGAAAAACTCTTTTTATAGAATCTGCTTGGACATTTGGAGCGCATTGAGGACTATGTTGGAAAAAGAAATATCTTCACATGAAAACTATGCAGAACAAGATGGCCGAATAGGAACAGCTCCAGTCTACAGCTCCCAGTGTGTGCAACACAGAAGACAGGTGATTTCTGTATTTCCATTTGAGGTACCGGGTTCATCTCACTAGAGAATGCCAAACAGTTGGTGCAGGATAGCTGGTGCAGTGCACTGTGCCCGAGCCGAAGCAGGGTGAGGCATTGCCTCACTTGGGAAGGTCAAGGGGTCAGGGAGTTCCCTTTCCTAGTCAAAGAAAGGGGTAACAGATGGCACCTGGAAAATCTGGTCAATCCCATCCTAATACTGCAGTTTCCCAATGGGCTTGGAAAATGGCACACCAGGAGATTGTGTCCCACACCTGACTTGGAGGGTCCTATGCCAATGGAGTCTCCATGATTGCTAGAACAGCAGTCTGAGATCAAACTGCAAGGCAGCAGTGAGGGTGGGGGAGGGGCATCCACCATTGCCCAGGCTTGCTTAGGTAAATAAAGCAGTCAGGAAGCTCGAACTGGCTGGATCCCACCACAGCTCAAGGAGGCCTGCCTGCCTCTGTATGCTCCACCTCTGGGACAGGGCACAGAAAAACAAAAAGTCAGCAGGAATCTCTGCAGACTTAAATGTCCCTGTCTGACAGCTTTGAAGAGAGTAATGGTTCTCCCAGCATGCAGCTGGAGATCTAAGAACGGGCAGACTGCCTCCTAAAGTGGGTCCCTGAACCCATAGCAGCCTAACTGGGAGGCAACCCCCAGTAGGGACAGACTGACACCTCACTCGGCCAGGTACTCCTCTGAGACAAAACTTCCAGAGGAACTATCAGAAAGCTGAATTTGCCATCTCATGAAAATCCACTGTTCTGCAGCCACTGCTGCTGACACCCAGCCAAACAGGGTCCAGAGTGGATCTCAAGCAAACTCCAACTGAACTGCAGCTGAGAGTCCTGTGTGGTAGAAGGAAAACTAACAAACAGAAAGGACATCCACACCAAAAACCCATCTGTACATCACCATCATCAAAGACCAAAAGTAGATAAAACCACAAAGATGGGGAAAAAACAGAGCAGAAAAACTGGAAACTCTAAAAGGCAGAGCACCTCTCCTCCTCCAAAGGAACTCAGTCCCTCATCAGCAATGGAACAAAGCTGGATGTAGAATGACATTGATGAGTTGTGAGAAGAAGGCTTCAGACGATCAAACTGCTCCGAGATACGGGAGGAAATTCAAAACAATAGCAAAGAAGTTAAAAACTTTGAAAAAATTTTAGACAAATGGATAACTAGAATAACCAATGCAGAGAAGGAATTAAAGGAGCTGATGGAGATGAAAGCCAAGTTTCGAGAACTACGCGAAGATTGCAGAAGCCTCAGTAGCTGATGAAATCAACTGGAAGAAAAGGTATCAGTGATGGAAGGTGAAATGAATGAAATGAAGTGAGAAGAGAAGTTTAGAGAAAAAAGAATAAAAAGAAATGAACAAAGCCTCCAAGAAATATGGGACTATGTGAAAAGACCAAACCTACATCTGATTGGTGTACCTGAAAGTAATGGAGAGAATGGAACCAAGTTGGAAAACACTCTGCAAGATATTATCCAGGAGAACTTCCCCAATCTAGCAAGGCAGGCCAACATTCAGATTCAAGAAATACAGAGAACCCCACAAAGATACTCCTTGAGAAGAGCAACTCCAAGACACATAATTGTCAGATTCACCAAAGTTGAAATGAAGGAAAAAATGTTAAGGGCAGCCAGAGAGAAAGGTCAGGTTACCCACAAAGGGAAGCCCATCAGACTAACAGCTGATCTCTCAGCAGAAACTCAAGCAGAAAAGAGTGGGGGCCGATATTCAACATTCTTAAAGAAAAGAATTTTCAACGCAGAATTTCATATCCAGCCAAACTAAGCTTCATAAGTGAAGGAGAAATAAAATACTTTACAGACAAGCAAACGCTCAGTGATTTTGTCACCACCAGGCCTGCCCTAAAAGAGCTCCTGAAGGAAGCACTAAACATGGAAAGGAACAACCGGTACAGCCACTGCAAAAACATGCCAAATTGTAAAGACCATCGAGGCTAGTAAGAAGCTGCATCAACTAACGTGCAAAATAACCAACTAACATCATAATGACAGGATCAAATTCACACATAACAATATTAACTTTAAATGTAAATTGGCTAAATGCTTCAATTAAAAGACACAGACTGGCACATTGGATAAGGAGTCAAGACCCATCAGTGTGCTGTATTCAGGAAACCCATCTCACGTGCAGAGACACACATAGACTCAAAATAAAGGGATGGAGGAAGATCTAGCAAGCAAATGGAAAACAATAAAAGGCAGGGGTTGCAATCCTAGTCTCTGACAAAATGGACTTTAAACCAACAAAGATCAAAAGAGACCAAGAAGGTAATTACAGAATGGTAAATAGATCAATTCAACAAGAACAGGTAACTATCCTAAATATATATGCACCCAACACAGGAGCACCCAGATTAATAAAGCAAGTCCTGAGTGACCTACAAAGGGACATAAACTCCCACACAATAATAATGGGAGATGTTAACACCCCACTGTCAACATTAGACAGATCAACGAGACAGAAAGTTAACCAGGATATACAGGAATTGAACTCAGCTCTGCACAAAGTGGACCAAATAGACATCTACAGAACTCTCCACCCCAAATCAACAGAATATACATTTTTTTCAGCACCACACCACACCTATTCCAAAATTGACCACATAGTTGGAAGTAAAGCTCTCCTCAGCAAATGTAAAAGAATAGAAATTATAATAAACTGTCTCTCAGATCACAGTGCAGTCAAACTAGAACTCAGGATTAAGAAACTCACTCAAAACTGCTCAAATATGTGGAAACTGAACAACCTGTTCCTGAATGACTACGGGTAAATAATTAAATGAAGACAGAAATAAAGATGTTCTTTGAAACTAACGAGAACAAAGACACAACATACCAGAATCTCTGGGACACATCAAAAGCAGTGTGTAGAGGGAAATTTATAGCATTAAATGCCCACAAGAGAAAGCAGGAAAGATCCAAAATTGACACCCTAACATCACAATTAAACAAACTAGAAAAGCAAGAGCAAACATATTCAAAAGCTAGCAGAAGGCTATAAATAACTAAAATCAGAGCAGAACTGAGGGAAATACAGACACAAAAAACCCTTCAAAAAATTAATGAATCCAGGAGCTGCTTTTTTGAAAAGATAAACAAAATAGACCACTAGCAAGATTAATAAAGAAGAAAAGAGGGAAGAACCAAATAGATGCAATAAAAAATGAAAAAGGGGATATCACCACCAATCCCTCAGAAATAAAATCTACCATGAGAGAATACTACAAACACCTCTATGCAAATAAACTAGAAAATCTAGAAGAAATGGATAAATTCTTTGACAGATACACCCTCCCAAGACTCAACCAAGAAGAAGTTGAATCTATGACTAGACCAATAACAGGCTCTGAAATTGTGGCAATAATCAATAGCTTACCAACAAAAAAGAGTCCAGGACCTGATGGATTCACAGCCAAATTCTACCAGAGGTGCAAGGAGAAACTGGTACCATTCCTTCTGAAACTATTCCAATCAATAGAAAAAGAGAGAATCCTCCCTAACATATTTTATGAGGCCAGCATCATCCTGATACCAAAGCCTGGCAGAGACACAACCAAAAAAGAGAATTTCAGACCAATATCCTTGATGAACATTGACACAAAAATCCTCAATAAAATACTGACAAACTGAATCAGGCAGCACATCAAAAAGCTTATACACCATGATCAAGTAGGCTTCATCCCTGGGATGCAAGACTGGTTCAACATACACAAATCAATAAATGTAATCCAGCCGGGCGCGGTGGCTCACGCTTGTAATCCCAGCACTTTGGGAGGCCGAGGCGGGCGGATCACGAGGTCAGGAGATCGAGACCATGGTGAAACCCCGTCTCCAATAAAAATACCAAAAAATTAGCTGGGCATGGTGGCGGGCGCCTGTAGTCCCAGCTACTCGGAGAGGCTGAGGCAGGAGAATGGCGTGAACCCAGGAGGTGGAGCTTGCAGTGAGCCGAGATTGCGCCACTGCACTCCAGTCCGGGCAACAGAGTGAGACTCCGTCTCAAAAAAAAAATAAATAAAATAAATAAATAAATAAATAAATGTAATCCAGCATATAAACAGAACCAAAGACAAAAACCACATGATAATCTCAATAGATGCAGAAAAGGCCTTTGACAAAATTCAACAACCCTTCATGCTAAAAACTCTCAATAAATTAGGTACTGATGGGACGTTTCTCAAAATAATTAGAGCTACCTATGACAAACCCACAGCCAATATCATACTGAATGGGCAAAAACTGGAAGCATTCCCTTTGAAAACTGGCACAAGACAGGGATGCCCTCTCTCACCACTCCTATTCAACATAGTGCTGGAAGTTCTGGCCAGGGCAATCAGGAAGCAGAAGGAAATAAAGGGTATTCATTAAGGAAAAGAGGAAGTCAAATTGTCCCTGTTTGCAGATGACATGATTCTATATCTAGAAAACCCCCTTGTCTCAGCCCAAAATCTCCTCAAGCTGATTAGCAAATTCAGCAAAGTCTCAGGATACAAAATCAATGTACAAAAATCAGTAGCATTCTTGTGCACCAATCACAGATGAACAGAGAGCCAAATCATGAGTGAACTCCCATTCACAATTGCTTCAAAGAGAATAAAATACCAAGGAATCCAACTGACAAGGGATGTGAAGGAACTCTTCAAGGAGAACTACAAGCCACTGCTCAATGAAATAAAAGAGGTTACAAACAAATGGAAGAACATTCCATTCTCATTGGTTGGAAGAATCAATATCGTGAAAATGGCCATATTGCCCAAAGTAACTTATAGATTCAATGCCATCCCCATCAAGCTACCAATGACTTTCTTCACATAATTGGAAAAAACTACTTTAAAGTTCATATGGAACCAAAAGAGACCCACATCACAAAGTCAATCCTAAGCCAAAAGAACAAAGCTGGAGGCATCACACTACCTGACTTCAAAGTATACTACAAGCCTACAGTAACCAAAACAGCATGGTTTTGGTACCATAACAGAGACATAGATCAATGGAACAGAACGGAGCCCTCAAAAATAATGCCACATATCTACAACTATCTGATCTTTGACAAACCTGACAAAAAAAAGCAATGGGGAAAGGATTCCCTAATTAATAAATGATGCTGGGAAAACTGGCTAGCCATATGTAGAAAGCTGAAACTGGATCCCTTCCTTACACTTTATACAAAAATTAATTCAAGATGGAATAAAGACTTACATGTTAGACTTAAAACCATAGAAACCCCAGAAGAAAACCTAGGCAATACCACTCAGGACATAGGCATGGGCAAGGACTTCATGTCTAAAACACCAAAAGCAATGGCAACAAAAGCCAAAATTGACAAATGGGATCTGCTTAAACTAAGGAGCTTCTGCACAGCAAAATAAACTACCATCAGATTGAACAGGCAACCTACAAAATGGGAGAAAATTTTCACAACCTACTCATCTGACAAAGGGCTAATATTCAAAATCTACAATGAACTCAAACAAATTTACAAGAAAAAAAACAAACAACCCCTTCAAAAAGTGGGTGAAGGACATGAACAGACACTTTCCAAAAGGAGACATTTATGCAGCCAAAAAACACAGGAAAAAATGCTCATCATTGCTGGCCGTCAGAGAAACGCAAATCAAAACCACAATGAGATACCATCTCACACCAGTTAGAATGGCCATCATTAAAAAGTCAGGAAACAACAGGTGCTGGAGAGGATGTGGAGAAATAGGAACACTTTTGCACTGTTGGTGGGACCGTAAACTAGTTCAACCATTGTGGAAGTCAGTGTGGCAATTCCTCAGGGATCTAGAACTAGAAATACCATTTGACCCAGCCATCCCATTAGTGGGTATATACCCAGAGGAAAATAAATCATGCTACTATAAAGACACATGCACACGTATGTTTATTGCAGCACTATTCACAATAACAAAGACTTGGAACCAACCCAAATTTCCAATAACAATAGACTGGATTAAGAAAATGTGGCACATATACACCATGGAATACTATGCAGCCATAAAAAATGATGAGTTCATGTCCTTTGTAGGGACATGGATGAAACTGGAAACCATCATTCTCAGTATACTGTCACAAGGACAAAAAACCAAACACCGCATATTCTCACTCATAGGTGGGAATTGAACAATGAGAACTCATGGACAGAGGAAGGGGAACATCACACTCTGGGGACTGTTGTGGGGTGGGGGGAGGGGGGAGGGACAGCATTACGAGATACACCTAATGCTAAATGACGAGCTAAAGGGTGCAGCAAACAAACATGGCACATGGATACATACGTGACAAACTTGAACATTGTGCACATGTACCCTAAAACCTAAAGTATAATAAAAAAAAACTACACAGAAGTATTCTGACATACTTCTTTGTGATGTGTGCATTCATCTCACAGAGTTGAACTTTCCTTTTGATAGAGCTGCTTTGAAACCCTGTTTTTGTAGCATCTGCCCATGGATATTTGGTGCGGTTTGAGGCCTATGGTGGAAAACGAAATATCTTCACATAAAAAGTAGACAGAAGCATTCTGACCAACACGTTTGTGATATGTGCATCCTTCTCACAGAGTTGACCTTTAATTTTGATAGAGCAGTTTTGAAACTCTCTTTTGTACAATCTGCAAGGGGATATTTTAAGTGGTTTGAGGCCTGTCTTGGAATGGGAAATATCTTCATATAAAACCTAGACAGAAGCCTTCTGACAAACTTCTCTGTGATGTGTGCATTAATGTCACAGAGTTGAATGTTACTTTTGATTGAGCAGTTTTGAATCACTCTTTTTGTAGAATCTGCAAGTGGATATTTGAAGCACTTTGAGGGCTATGGTGGAAAAAGAAATACCTTCACATAAAAAGAGACAGAAGCATTCTGACAAACTACTTTGTAACGTGTGCATTCATCTCACAGAGTTGAACTTTACTTCTGATACAGCAGCTTGGAAACACTCTTTTTGTAGAATCTGCAAGTGGACATTTGGAGTGCTTCTAGGCCTACAGTGGAAATGGAAACATCTTCACATAAAAACTAGATAGAAATACTCAGACAAATGCCTTTGCGATACATTCTTCTCACAGAGTTGAACTTTACTTTTCATAGAGCAGTTTTGAAACTCTTTTTCTAATATCTGCAAAGGGACGTTTGGAGTGGTTTGACTCTTTTTGTAGAATCTGCAAGTGGACATTTGGAGCGTTTTGAGGCCTATCTTGGAAAGGGAAATAACTTCATATAAAAACTAGACAGAAGCATTCTGACCAACTTCTTTGTGATGTGTCCATTCATCTCACTTTCTTTTGATAGAGCAGCCTTGAAACAGTCTTTTTGTAGAATCTGCATTGGACATTTGGAGCGCTTTGAGGCCTACGGTGGAAAAGGAAATATGTTCACATAAAAACTAGACATAAGCATTCTGACAAACGCCTTTGTGATATGTGCATTCTTCTCACAGAGTTGAAATTTACTTTTGATAGAGCAGTTTGAAACTCTCTTTCTTTATTATCTGCAATGGAACATTTTTTGCGTTTTGAGGCCTATCTTGGAAAGGGAAATATCTTCATATAAAACGTAGACAGAAGCATTCTGACAAACTTCTTGTGATGTGTGTATTCATCTAACAGAGTTGAACCTTACTTTTGATAGAGCAGTTTTGAAAGAATCTTTTTGTATTATCTGCAAGGGGACATTTGGAGGGGTAAGAGGCCTATCTTGGAAAGGGAAATACCTTCATATAAAATCTAGACAGAAGCATTCTGACAAACTTCTTTGTAATGTGTGCATTCTTCTCACAGAGTTGAACATTACTTTTCATAGAGCAGTTTTGAAACTCTTTTGTAGTATCTGCAAGGGGACATTTGGAGGGCTTTGAGGCCTATGGTGGAAAAGGAAATATGTTCACATAAAAACTACACATAAGTATTCTGACAAACAACTTTGTGATGTGTGCATTCATCTCACAGGGCTGAACCTTACTTTTCAAAGAGCAGCTTTGAAGCACTCTTTCTGTAGAATCTGCAAGTGGACATTTGGAGCGCTTTGAGGCCTATGGTGGAAAAAGAAATATCTTCACATAAAAACTACACAGAAACATTCTGACAAATTTCTTCATGATGTGGGTATTCATCTCACAGTGTTGAACCTTACTTTTCGTAGAGCAGCTTTTAAACACTCTTTTTGTAGAATCTGCAAGTGGACATTTGGAGCACTTTGAAGGCAACGCTGGAAAAGGAAATATCTTCACACAAAAACTAGACATAAGCATTCTGACAAACGCCTTTGTGATACATACATTCCTCTCACAGAGTTGAACTTTGCTTTTGATAGAACAGTTTTCAAATGGTCTTTTTGTATTATCTGATATGGGATATTTGTTGCCTTTTTAGGCCTATCTTGGAAGGGAAAATATCTTCATATAAAAACTAGACAGAATCATTCTGACAAACTTCATTGTAATCTGTGCATTAATGTCACCGAGTTGAGCCTTACTTTTGATTGAGCAGTTTTGAAACACTCTTTTTGTAGAATCTGCAAGTGCACATATTGAGCGCTTTGAGACCAATTGTGGAAAAGGAAATATGTTCACATAAAAACTACACAGAAGTATTCTGACAAACTTCTTTGTGATGTGTGTTTTCATCTCACAGAGTTGAAACTTACTTATGATAGAGAAGCTTTGAAACACTCTTTTTGTAGAATGTGCAAGTGGATAATTGGAGCGCTTTGAGGCCTGAAGTGAAAAAATAAATATCTTCACATAAAAAAGAGACAGAAGCATTCTGACAAACTTCTTTGTGATGTGTGCATTCATTTCACAGAGTTTAACCTTACTTTATATAGAGCAGCTTTGAAACCCTCTCTTTCTACAATCTGCAATTGGACATTTGGAGTGCTTTGAGGCCTATGGTGGAAAAGGAAATATCTTCACATAAAAATGAGACAGAAAAATTCTGACAAACACCTTTGTGATACGTGCATTCTTCTCAGAGAGCTGAACTTCTCTTTTGATAGAACAGTTTTGAAACTCTCTTGTATTATCTGCAATGGGACATTTTTTGTCTTTTGAGGCCTATTTTGGAAAGGGAAATATCTTCATATAAAAACTAGATAGAAGCATTCTGACAAACTTCTCTGCGATGTGTGCATGTGTGTCACAGAGCTGAAACTTACTTTTGATTGAGCAGTTCTGAAACCCACTTTTTGCAGAATCTGCAAGTGGACACTTGGAACGCTTTGAGGCTTATGGTGGAAAAAGAAATATCTTCACACAAAAACTACACAGAAGTATTCTGACAAACTTCTTTGTGATGCGAGCATTCATCTCACACAGTTGAACCTTACTCTTGATAGATCACCTTTGAAACACTCTTTTTATAGAATTTGCAAATGGACATTTGGATCGCTTTGAGGCCTATGGTGGAAAAGGAAATATCTTCACATAAAAACTAGACAGAAGCATTCTGACAAATTTCTTTGTGATGTGTGCATTCATCTCACAGTGTTGAACCTTGTTTTTCATAGGGCAGCTTTGAAACACTCTTTTTGTAGAATCTGCAAGTGGACTTTTGGAGCACTTTGAGGCCTATGCTGGAAAAGGAAATATCTTTACATAAAAACCAGACAGAAGCATTCTGGCAAATGCCTTTGTGATACGTACATTCTTCTCACAGAATTGAACTTTACTTTTGATAGAGCAGTTTTGAAACCGTCTTTTTGTATTATCTGCCATGGGACATTTTTTGCCTTTTGAGATCTATCTTGGAAAGCGAAATATCTTCATAGAAAAGGTAGACAGAAGCATTCTAACAAACTTATTTGTGATGTGTGCATTAATGTCACAGAGTTGAACCTTACTTTTGATAGAGCAGTTTTGAAACCCTCTTTTTATAGAATTTGCAAATGGAAATTTGGAGTGCTTTGAGGCCTAAGGTGGAAAAGAAAATATCTTCACATAACAACTAGACAGAAGCATTATGACAAATTTCTTTGTCATGTGTGCATTCACCTCACGGTGTTGAACCTTAGTTTTCATACAGCAGCTTTGAAATACTCTTTTCGTAGAATATGCAAATGGATATATGTAGCGGTTTGAGGCCTATGGTGAAAAAGGAAATATCTTCACATAGAAAATAGACTGAAGCATTTTGACAAACTTCCTCGTGATGGTTGCATTCATCTCACAAACTTGAACCTTGCTTTTGATAGAGCTGCTTTGAAACACCCTTTTTGTAGAATTTGCAAGTGGACTTTTGGAGCGCTTTGAGGCCTACAGTGGAAAAGGAAATATCTTCACATAAAAACTAGAGGAATTCTGACAAACGCCTTTGTGATACATGCATTCTTCTCACAGAGTTCAACTTTTCTTTTGATAGAGCACTTTTGAAACACTCTTTTTGTATTATCTGCAATGGGACATTTGTTGCCTATTGAGGCCTATCTTGGAAAGGGATATATCTTCACATAAAAACTAGATGGAAGCATTCTGACACACTACTTTGTGGTATGTGCATTTGTGTCACAGAGTTCAAACGTGCCTTTGATTGAGCAGTTCTGAAACCCACTTTTTGCAGAATCTGCAAGTGGACATTTGGAGCACTTTGAGGCTAATGGTGGAAAAAGAAATATCTTCACACAAAAACTACACAGAAGTATTCTGACAAACTTCTTTGTGATTTGTGCATTCATCTCAAAGAGTTGAACCTTACTTTTGATGGATCAGCTTTGAAACACTCTTTTTATAGAATTTGCAAGTGGACATTTGGAGTGCTTTCCGGCCTATGGTGCAAAAGGAAATATCTTCACATAAAAACTAGACAGAAGCATTCTGACAAACTTCTTTGTGATGTATGCATTCATCTAACAGTGTTGAACCTTGATTTTCATAGAGAAGCTTTGAAACACTCTTTTTGTAGAATCTTCAAGTGTACTTTTGGAGTGCTTTGAGTCCTATGCTGGAGAAGGGAGTATCTTCACATAAAAACCAGACAGAAGCATTCTGACAAACGCCATTGTGATATGTACATTCTTCTCACAGAGTTGAACTTTACTTTTGATAGAGAAGTTTTGAAACCATCTTTTTGTGCTATCGCCATGGGACATTTTTGCCTTTTGAGGCCTATCTTGCAAAGGGAAATATCTTCATATAAAAACTAGACAGAAGCATTCTAACAAACTTCTTTGTGAAGTGTGCATTAATCTCACAGAGTTGAACCTTACTTTTGATAGAGCAGCTTTGAAACACTCTTTTTATACAATTTGCAAGTGGAAATTTGGAGCACTTTGTGGCCTATGGTGGAAAAGGAAATATCTTCACATAACAACTAGACAGAAGCATTCTGACAAATTTCTTTGTGATGTGTGCATTCATCTCACAGTGTTGAACCTTAGTTTTCATACAGCAGCTTTGAAATACTCTTTTTGTAGAATCTGCATTTGGACATTTGGAGCGCTTTGAGGCCTACACTGGAAAAGGAAATATCTTCACATTAAAACCAGACAAAAGCATTCTGACAAATGCCTTAATGATACGTACATTCTTCTCACAGAGTTGAACTTTATGTTTGATGGAGCAGTTTTGAAATGATCTTTTTGTATTATATGCCATGGGACATTTTCTGCCTTTTTAGGCCTATCTTACAAAGGGGGAAATATCTACATATAAAAAGTAGACGGGAGCATTCTGACAAACTTCTTTGCATTTTTGCATTAGTGTCACAGAGTTGAACCTTACTTTTGGTTGAGCAATTTTGAAACACTATTTTTGTAGAATCTGCAAGTGGACATTTTCAGCACTTTGAGGCCAATGTTGGAAAAGGAAATATCTTCACATAAAAACTAGACAGAAGCATTCTGACAAGTTTCCTTGTGATGTGTGCATTCATCTCAAAGAGTTGAACCTTACTTTTCGTAGAGCAGCTTGGAAACACTCTTTTTGTAGAATCTGCAAGTGGACATTTGGAGTGGTTTGAGGCCTATGGTGGAAAAGGAAATATCTTCACATAAAAAGTACAGAGAAGGATTCTGACAAACTTCTTTGTGATGTGTGCTTTCATCTCACAGAGTTGAACCTTACTTTTGATAGAGAAGCTTTGAAACACTCTTTTTGTAGAATCTGCAAGTGGACATTTGGAGGGGTTTGAGGCCTGTGGTGAAAAAGGAAATACCTTCACATAAAAAATAGACAGAAGCATTTTGACAAACTTCTTTGTGATGGTTGCATTCATCTCATGGACTTGAACCTTGCTCTTGATAGAGCTGCTTTGAAACTCTTTTTGTAGAATTTGCAAGTGGACTTTTGGAGCGCTTTGAGGCCTAGGGTGGAAAAGGAAATATCTTCACAGAAAAACTAGGCAGAAGAAATCTGACAAACACCTTTGTGGTATGTGCATTCTTCTCACAGAGTTAAACTTTTCTTTTGATAGAGCAGTATTGAAACATTCTTTTTGTATTATCTGCAATGGGACATTTGTTGCCTTTTGAGGTCTATCTTGGAAAGGGATAGATCTTCATATAAAAACGAGACAGAAGCATTCTGACAAACTTCTTTGTGATGTGTGAATGTGTGTCACAGAGTTGAAACTTACTTTTGATTGAGCAGTTCTGAAACCCACTTTTTGCAAAATCTGCAAGTGGATGTTTGGAGCGCTTTGAGGCTTTTGGTGGAAAAAGAAATATCTTCACAAAAAAACCGCACAGAAGTATTGTGACAAATTTCTTTGTGATATGTGCATTCATCTCACAGAGTTGAACCTTACTTTTGATAGATCATCTTTGCAACACTTTTTATAGAATTTGCAAGTGGACATTTGGAGCGCTTTGAGGCCTACGGTGGAAATGGAAATATCTTCACATAAAAACTAGACAGAAGAATTCTGACAAACGCCTTTGTGATATGAGCATTCTTCTCACAGAGTTGAACTTTACTTTTGATAGAGCAGTTTTGAAACTGTCTTTTTGTATTATCTGCCATAGCACACTTGTCACCTTTTGAGGCCTGTCTTGGAAAAGCAAATATCTTCATATAAAAACTAGACAGAAGCATTCTGACAAACTTCTTTGTGATATGTGCATTAATGTCACAGAGTTGAACCTTTCTTTTGATAGAGCAGCTTTGAAACACTCTTTGTATAGAATTTGAAAGTGGACATTTGGAGCACTTTGAGGCCTATGCTGGAAAAGGGAATATCTTCACCTGACAACTGGACAATAGCATTCTGACAAATTTCTTTGTGATTTGTGCATTCATCTCACAGTGTTGAACCTTACTTCTCATAGAGCAGTTTGAAACACTCTTTTTGTAGAATCTGCATTTGGACATTTGGAGCGCTTTGAGGCCTACAGTGGAAAAGGAAATATCTTCACATAAAAACTAGACAGAAGCATTCTGACAAGCGCCTTTGTGATACATGCATTCTTCTCACAGAATTGAATTTTTCTTTTGATAGAGCAGTTTTGAAACCCTCTTTTTGTATTATCTGCAATGGGACATTTTTTGCCTTTAGAGACCTATCTTGTAAAGGGTTATATCTTCATATAAAAACTAGACAGAAGCATTCTGACAAACTTCTTTGTGATGTGTGCATTTGTGTCACAGATTGTAAACTTACTTTTGATTGAGCAGTTCTGAAACCCACTTTTTGCAGAATCTGCAAGTGGACACTTGGAGCACTTTAAGGTTTATGGTGGAAAAATAAATATCTTCACACAAAAACTACACAGAAGTATTCTGACAAACTTCTTTGTGATATGTGCATTCATCTCACAGTGTTGAACCTTACTTTTCATAGAGCAGCTTTGAACACTCTTTTTATAGAATCTGCAAGTGGACATTTTGAGCACTTTGAGGCCAATGCTGGAAAAGGAAATGTCCTCACATAAAAACCAGACAGAATGATTCTGACAAACGCCTTTGTGATACGTATATTCTTCTCACAGAGTTGAACTTTACTTTCAATAGAGCAGTTTTGAAGTGGTGTTTTTGTATTATCTGCCATGGAACATTTGTTTCCATTTGAGGCCTATCTTGGAAAGGCAAATATCTTCATATAAAAACGAGACAGAAGCATTCTGACAAACTTCTTTGTGATGTCTGCATTAATGTCACAGAGTTGAACCTTTCTTTTGATAGAGCAGCTTTGAAACAATCTTTGTATAGAATTTGAAAGTGGACATTTCGAGCGCTTTGAGGCCTATGGTGGAAAAGGAAATATCTTCACATAACAACTAGACAGAAGCATTCTGACAAATTTTTTTGTGATGTGTGCATTAATCTCACAGTGTTGAACCTTACTTTTCATAGAGCAGCTTTGAAACACTCTTCTTGTAGAATCTGCATTTGGACATTTGGAGCACTTTGAGGCCTCTGCTGGAAAAGGAAATATCTTCACATAAGAAATAGACAGAAGCATTTTGACAAACTTCTTTGTGATGATTTCATTCATCTCACAGACTTTAACCTTGCTTTTGATAGAGTTGCTTTGAAACACTCTTTTTGTAGAATTTGCAAGTGGACATTTGGAGCACTGTGAGGTCTATGGTGGAAAAGGAAATATCTTCACATGAAAACTAGACAGAAGCATTCTGACAAACACCTTTGTGATACGTGCATTCTTCTCACAGCATAGAACCTTACTTTTGATAGAGCACTTTTGAAACTCTCTTTTTGTATTATCTGCCATGGATCATTTTTGCCTTTTGAGGCCTATCATGAAAAGGGAAATATCTTCATATAAAAACTAGACAGAGGCATTCTGACAAACTTCTTTGTGATGTCTGCATTAATGTCAAAGTTGAACCTTACTTTTGATTTAGGAGTTTTCAAACACTCTTTTTATAGAGTCTGCAAGGGGATATTTTGAGTGCTTTGAGGCCTATGGTGGAAATGGAAATACCTTCACATAAAGACTACACAGAAGTATTCTGACAAAGTTCTTTGTGCTGTGTGCATTCATCTCACCAAGTTAAACCTTACTTTTGATAGAGCAGGTTTGAAACACTCTTTTGTAGAATCCGCAAGTGGACATTTGGAGTGCTTTGACACCATGGTGGAAAAGGAAATATATTCACAAAAAACCTACACAGAAGTATTCTGACAAACTTCTTTGTGATGTGTGCTTTCATTTCATAGAGTTGAAACTTACCTATGATAGAGCAGCTTTGAAACACGCTCTTTGTAGAATCTGCCATTGGAAATTTGGAGCGCTTTGAGGCCTATGATTGGAAAGAAAATATCTTCACATAAAAACTAGACAGAAGAATTCTGACAAACGCCTTTGTGACACGAACATTCTTCTCACAGAGTTGAACTTTACTTTTGATAGAACAGTTTTGAAACTCTCTTTTTGTATAATCAGCAATGAGACCTTTGTTGCCTTTTGAGGCCTATCTTGGAAAGGGAAATATCTTCATATAAAAACTAGACAGAAACATTTTGACAAACTTCTTTGTGATGTGTGCATTTTTGTGTCACAGAGTTCAACCTTACTTTTAATTGAGCAGTTCTGAAACCCACTTTTTGCAGAATCTGCAAGTGGACACTTGTAGCACTTTGAGGCTTATGGTGGAAAAAGAAATATCTTCACACAAAAACTACACAGAAGTATTCTGACAAACTTCTTTGTGATGTGTGCATTCATCTCACAGAATTGAACCTCCCTTATGATAGATCAGCTTTGAAACACTCTTCTTATAGAATTTGCAAATGGACATTTGGAGTGCTTTGAGGCCTATGGTGGAAAAGGAAATATCTTCACATAAAAACTAGACAGAAGCATTCTGACAAACTTCTTTGTGATATGTGCATTCATCTTACAGTGTTGAACCTTACTTTTCATAGAGCAGCTTTGAAATACTCTTTTTGGAGAATCTGCAAGTGCACATTTGAGCGCTGTGAGGCCAAAGCTGGAAAAGGAAATATCTTCACATAAAAACCAGACAGAAGCATTCTGACAAACGCCTTTGTGATACATGCCTTCTTCTCACAGAGTTGAACTTTACTTTTGATAGAGCAGTTTTGAAACCGTCTTTTTGTATTATCTGCCATGGGACATTTGTTGCCTTTTGAGGCCTATCTAGGAAAGGGTAATATCTTCACATAAAAACTAGACAGAAGCATTCTGTCAAACTTCTTTGTGATGTGCGCATTAATATCACAGAGTTGAACCTTAATTTTGATATAGCAGTTTTGAAAAGCTCTTTTTGTAGATTCTGCAAGTGGAGGTTTGGAGCACCTTGAGGCCTATGGTGGAAAAAGAAATATCTTCATATATAAACAAGACAGAAGCATTCTATCAAACTTCTTTGTGATACATGAACTCGTCTCACAGAGTTGAACTTTACTTTTGATAGAGCGGTTTTCAAACTCTCTTTTTGTAGTATCTGCAAGGGGACATTTGGAGCAGTTTGAGGCCTATCTTGGAAAGGGAAATACTTTCATACAAAAACTATACAGAAGCATTCTGAAAAAATTCTTTGTGATGTGTCCATTAATGTCACAGAGTTCAACGTTACTTCTGTTTGAGCAGTTTTGAAAAATTCTTCTTGTAGAACCTTCAAGTGGAGATTTTGAGTGCATTGAGGGCTATGATCAAAAAAGAAATATCTTCACATAAAAACTACACAGAAGCATTCTGAAAAACTTCTTTGTGATGTGTGCATTTGTCTCACAGAGTTGAACTTTATTTTTGATAGAGTAGCTTTGAAACACTCTTTTTGTAGAATCTGCAATTGGACATTTGGAGCATTTTGAGGCCTATGGTGGAAAAGGAAATATCTTTACATAAAAACTGGACAGAAGCATTCTGACAAACTTCTTTGTGATGTGTGCATTCATCTCACAGAGGTGAACCTTACTTTTGATAGAGCAGTTTTGAAACACTCTTTTTGTATTATTCTGCAAGTGGAGATTTTGAGGGCTTTGAGGCCTAAGGTGGAAAAGGAAATATCTTCATTTAGAAACGAGACAGAAGCATTCTCACAAACTTCTTCAGGATACATGCATTCATCTCACAGAGTTAAACTTTACTTTTGATAGAGCAGTTTTTTAACTCTCTTTTCTAGTGTCTTCAAGGGGACGTTTGGAGAGGTTTGAGGCGTATCTTGGAAAGGGAAATATCTTCATATAAAAACGAGACAGACACATTCTGAAAAACTTCGTGATATGAGGATTCATCTGACAGAGTTGAACTTTACATTTGATAGAGCAGTTTGAAACTCTTTTGGTAGTATCTGCAAGGGGACATTTTTAGGGGTTTGAGGCCTATCTTGGAAAGGGAAATATCTTCATATAATAACTAGACAGAAGCATTCTGACAAACTTCTTTGTGATGTGTACACTAAAGTCACAGATTTGAACCTTACTTTCGTTTGAGCAGTTTTGAAACAGTCTTTTTGTAGAATCCGCAAGTGGACATTTGGAGCGCTTTGAGTCCTATGGTGGAAAAACAAATATCTTCATATAAAAACTACACAGACGTATTTTGACAAACTTCTTTGTGATGTGTGCATTCATCTCACAGAGTTGAACCTTACTTTTGATAGAGCAGCTTTGAAACACCCTTTTTGTAGAATCTGCAAGTCAACATTTGTGGCACTTTGATGACTATGGTGGAAAAAGAAATATCTTCACTTAAAAAATACACAGAAGTATTCTGACAAACTTCGTTGTGATGTGTGCATTCATCTCACAGATTTGAACTTCACTTTTGATAGGGCAGCTTTGAAACACTCCTTTTGTAGAATCTGCAAGTGGACATTTGTAGCGGTTTGAGGCCTATTGTGGAAAAGGAAATATCTTCACATAAAAATTAGACTGAAGCATTCTGAGAAACGACTTTATGATACGTACATTCTTTTCACAGAGTTGAACTTTACTTTTGACAGTGAAGTTTCGAAACTCTCTTTCTGCAGTATTTGGAAGGGGACATTTTGAGAGGTTTGATGCCCATCTTGCAAAGGGAAATATCTTCATATACAAACTAGACAGATGCATTATTTCAAACTTCTTTGTGATGTGTGCATTAATGTCAAAGAGTTGAACCTTACTTTTGATTGAGCAGTTTTCAAACACTCTTTTGTAGAATCTGCTAGTTGACATTTGGAGCACCTTGATGCCTATGGTGGAAAAAGAAATATCTTCCCATAAAAACTACACAGAGGTATTCTGACAAGCTTCTTAGTGATGTGTGCATTCATCTCAGAGAGTTGCACCTTACTTTTGATGGAGGAGCTTTGAAACACTCCTTTTGTAGAATCTGCAATTTGACATTTCCAGCACTTTGCGGACTACAATGGAAATGGGAATATCTTCACATAAAACTAGACAGAAGCATTCTGACAAATGCCTTTGTGATACTTGCATTCTTCTCACAGATTTGAATTTTACTTTTGATAGAGCAGCAGTTTTGAAACTCTCTTTTTGTATTGTCTGCAAGGGGACATTTGGAGCATTTTGAGGCCTATCATTGAAAGGGAAATACCTTCATATAAAACTAGACAGAAGAATTCTGGCAAAATTCTTCGTGATGTGTGCATTAATGTCACAGAGTTGAACCTTACTTTTGATTGAACAGTTTTGAAACACTCTTTTTGTAGAATCTGCCAGTGACATTTGGAGAGCTTTGAGGCCTATGGTGGAAAAAGAAATATCTTCGCATAAAAACTACACGAAGTATTCTGACAAACTTCTTCATGATGTGTGCATTCATCTCATAGAGTTGAAGCCTACTTTTGATAGAGCAGCTTTGAAACCCTCTTTTCGTAGAATCTGAAATTCGACATTTGGGTCACTTTGGGGCCTTTGGTGTAAAAGGAAATATCTTCATATAAAAACTAGACAGAAGCATTCTGAAAAATGCCTCTGTGATACGTGTACTCTACTCACAGATTTGAAATTTACTTTTGATAGAGCAGTTTTGAAACTTTCTTTTTGTAGTATCTGCAAGGGGGCATTAAGATTGGTTTGATGCCTATCTTGGAAAGGGAAATATCTTCATATAAAATCTATACAGAAGCATTCTGACAAACTTCTTTGTGATTTGTCCATTAATGTCACAGAGTTGAAGCTTACCTTTGATTTAGCAGTATTGAAAAACTTTTTGTATAATCTGCAAGTAGACATTTGGAGCGTTTTTGAGGACTACAATGGAAAAAGAAATATCTTCACATAAAAACTACACTGAAGTATTCTGACAAACTTTTTTGTGATTTGTGCATTCATCTCACAGAAACGAACTTTACTTTTGATAGAACAGCTTTGAAACACTCTTTTTGTAGAATCTGCAATTGGACAGTTCGATCACTTTGAGGCCTAGGATGGAAAAAGGAACATCTTCACTTAAAAACGAGACAGAAGCATTGTGACAAATTTCTTTGTGATGTGTGCATTCATCTCACAGAGTTGAACCTTAGTTTTGATAGAGCAGCTTTGAAACACTATTTTTGTAGAATCTGTAAATGGACATTTGAAGCGCTTTGAGTCCTATGGTGGAAAAGGAAATATCTTCACATAAAAACTAGACAGAAGCATTCTGACAAACTTCTTTGAGATGCATGCATTCATCTCACAGAGTTGAACCTTACTTTTGAGAGAGCAGATTTGAAACACTCTTTTTGTAGTATCTGCAAGGGACATTTGGGACATTTTGAGGCCTTTCTTGGAAAAGGTAATATCTTCACATAAAAACTAGACAGAAACATTCTGACAAATTTCTTTGTGATGTGTGCATTCTTCTCAGAGTTAAACCTTACTTTTGATACAGCAGTTTTGAAATACTCTTTTTGTAGAATCTGCAAGTGGACATTTGGAGTGCTTTGAGGCCTACAGTAGGAAAGGAAATATCTTCATATAAAAACTAGACAAAAGCATTGTGACAAACTTCTTTGTGATGTGTGCTTCATCTCACAGAGTAGAACCTTACTTTGATAGAGCAGTTTTGAAACTCTCTTTTTGTAGTATCTGCAAGGGGACATTTTGACTGCTTTGACATCTACATGGAAAAGGAAATATCTTCACATAATAACTAGACAGAAGCATTGTGAGAAACTCGTTGTGATGTGAGCATTCATCTCACAGAGTTGAAACTTACTTTTGATAGAGCAGTTTTGAAATTTCTTTTGTACTATCTGCAAGTGACATTTGAGCACTTTAGGCTTTATTGAGGCGTATGGTGGAAATGGAAACATCTTCACATAAAAACTAGACAAAGCATTCTGACAAAGTTCTTTGTGATGTGTGCATTCATCTCACAGAGTTGAACCTTACTTTGATAGAGCAGTTTAGAAACACTCTTTTTTTTAGAATCTGTAGGTGGAATTTGGAGCACTTCCAGGCCTATTGTGGAAAGGTAAATATCTTCAGATTAAAATTAGACAGATGCATTCTGACAAACATCTTGGAGATGTGTGCATTCAACTCACAAGTTGAAAGTTACTTTTGATGGAGCAGCTTTGAATCCCACTTTTTGTAGAATCTGAAAGTGGACATTTTGAGTGCTTTGATGCCTGTCATGGAAAAGGAAATATCTTCACTAATAACTAGACAGAAGCATTCTGACAAGCTTCTTGTGATGTGTGCATTTATCTCACAGATTTGAACATTACTTTGATAGAGCGGTTTTGAAACTCTCTTTTATAGTATCTGCAAGGCGACATTTGGAGAGCTTTAGGACTATATTGGAAAAGGAAATATCTTCACATAAAAACTAGATAGAAGCATTCTGACAAACTTCTTGGTGACAGTGCATTCATCTCACAGAGCTGAACCTACTTTTGATAAAGCAGTTTTAAAACACTCCTTTTGTAGAATCTGCAAGTAGACATTTGGAGCGCTTTGATGCCTATGGTGGAAAAGTAATTATCTTCAGATATAAATAGGACAGAAGAATTCTGACAACTTCTTGGAGAAGTGTGCATTCAACTCACAAAGTTGAGAACTTACTTTTGATGGAGCAGCTTTGAATCTCTCTTTTTGTAGAATCTGCAAGTGGACATTTTGAGTGCTTTGACACCTATCATGAAAAGGAAATATCTTCACATATAAACTAGACACAGGCATTCTGACAAGCTTCTTTGTGATGTGTGCATTTATCTCACAATTTGAACATTACTTTTGATAGAGCAGTTTTGAAAACTCTCTTTATAATAGTATCTGCAAGTGATGTTTGGAGAGCTTAGGACTAATTGAAATGAAATATCTTCACATAAAAACTAATAAAGCATTCTGACAAACTTCTTGTGATGTGTGCATTCATCTCACAGAACTGAACCTTACTTTTGAAAAGCAGTTTTGGAACCACTCTTTTGTAGAATCTGCAAGTAGACATTTGGAGCACTTTGATGCCTATGGTGGAAAAGTAATTATCTTCAGATATAAATTAGACAGAAGAATTCTGACAAACTTCCTGGAGATGTGTGCATTCCACTCACAGAGGTGAACCTTACTTTTGATAGAGCACCTTTTGAACCCCTCTTTTGTAGAATCTGCAAGTGGACATTTTCCATCATATTTCTCAAAGCATTCAAAATGTCCACATGCAGATTCTCCAAAAACAGTATTTCAAAACTGCCCAGCAAAAGAAAGGTTTAACTCTGTGAGATGAAGGCACACATCACAAAGAAGGTTCTCAGATTGCTTCTGTCTAGATTTTATGTGAAGATATTTCCTTTTCTACCATAGGCTGCAGAGCGCACAAAATGTCCAATAGCAGATTCTCAAAAAAGAGTGTTTCAAAACTGCTCAATCAAAAGAAAGCTTCAACTCTGTGAGATAAATGCACTCATCACAAAGAAGTTCCTCAGAAATCTTCTGTCTAGTTTTTATGTGAAGATATTTCATTTTCCACCACAGGCTTCAAAGAGTTCCAAATGTCCACTTTCAGATTCTACAAAAAGCGTATTTCAAAACTGCTCCATTAAAAGAAAGGTTCAATACTAGAAGATGAATGCATAAATCTCAAAGATGTTTCTTGGAATGCTTCTGCCTAGTTTTTATTTAAAGATATTTCCTTTTCCACCTTAGACCTCAAAGCTCTCCAAATTTGCAGTTGCAGATTCTATAAAGAGGTTGTTTCAAACTGTTCAATCAAAAGAAATGTTCAACTCTGGGAGATGAATGCACTCATCACAAGAAGTTTCTCAGAATGCTTCTGTCTAGTTTTTATCTGAAGATATTCCCTTTTCCACCATAGGCCTAAAAGCACTCAAAATGTACACTTGCAGATTCTACAAAAAGAGTGTTTACAAAATGCTCAATCAAAAGAATTGTTCAAATCTGTGAGATGAACTCACACCATCATAAGAAATTTCTCAGAATTCTTCTAATTTATATGTGACAATATTTCCTTTTCTACCATAGGACTCAACATGCTCCAATGTCCACCTGCAGATTCTAAAAAAAGAGAGTTTCAAAACTGCTCTATCAAAAGAAAAGTTTAACTCTGTGAGATACATGAAGATATCACAAAGAGGTTTCTCAAATTGCTTCTGTCCAGATTTAATGTGAAGAATATTTC
>NW_022097615.1:0-54823 GCF_006542625.1 Nomascus leucogenys
AGCGCTAAGGGCCTAAGTGGAAAAAGAAATATCTTCAAATAAAACTACAAGAAGCATTCTGTGAAACTTCTTTCTGTTCTGTGCATTCAACTAACAGAGTTGAAGCTTACTTTTGATTGAGCAGTTCTGAAACACTCTTTCTGTAGAAACTGCAAGTGGACATTCGGAGCGCTAAGGGCTATAGTTAAAAAGGAATATCTTCAAATAAAAACTACACAGAAGCATTCTGTGAAACTTCTTTCTGTTCTGTCCATTCAACTAACAGAGTTGAAGCTTACTTTTGATTGAGCAGTTCTGAAAAACTCTTTCTGTAGAACTGCAAGTTGACATTTCGAGTGCTAAAGGGCCTAAGTGAAAAAGGGATATCTACAAATAAAAACTGCACAGAAGCATTCTGTGAAACTTCTTTCTTTCTGTGCATTCAGCTAACAGAGTTGAAGCTTACTTTTGATTGAGCAGTTCTGAAACACTCTTTCTGTAGAAACTGCAGCTGGACATTCGGAGCGCTATTGGCCTACAGTGGGAAAAGAAATATCTCCAAATAAAAAGTACACAGAAGCATTCTGTGAAACTTCTTTCTGTTCTGTGCATTCAACTAACAGGTTGAAACTTACTTTTGATTGAGCAGTTCTGAAACACTCTTTCTGTAGAAACTGCAAGTGGACATTCGGAGCGCTAAGGTGCCTATGGTGGAAAAAGGAATATCTTCAAATTAAAAACTACACAGAAGAATTCTGTGAAACTTCTTTCTGTTCTGTGCATTCAATAACAGAGTTGAAGCTTACTTTAATTGAGCAGTTCTGAAAAACTCTTTCTCTAGAAACTGCAAGTTGACATTCCGAGCGCTAAGGGGCCATAGTGGAAAAGGTAATATCTCCAAATAAAACTCACAGAAGTATTCTGTGAAACTTCTTCTGCTCTGTGCATTCAACTAACAGAGTTGAAGCTTCATTTGATTGAGCAGTTCTGAAACCTCTTTCTGTAGAAATTGCAAGTGGACATTCGGAGCGCTAAGGGCCTATAGTGGAAAAAGGAATATCTTCAAATAAAAACTACACAGAACCATTCTGTGAAATTCTTTCTGTTCTGTCCTTTCAACAGCAGAGTTGAAGCTTACTTTTGATTGAGCAGTTCTGAAACACTCTTTCTGTAGAAACTGGAAGTTGACATTCCGTGCGCTAAAGGGCCTATAGTGAAAAAGGGATACCTTCAAATGAAAACTACACAGAAGCATTCTGTGAAACTTCTTTCTGTTCTGTGCATTCAACTAATAGAGTTGAAGCTTACTTTTGGTTGAGCATTTCTGAAACTCTCTTTCTGTAGAAACTGCAAGTGGATATTCAGAGCGCTACTGGCCTACAGTGGAAAAAGGAATATTTCAAATAAAAACTACACAGAACAATTCTGTGAAACTTCTTTCTGTTCCGTCCATTAAAACTGTCAGAGTTGAAGTTTACTTTTGATTGAGCGGTTCTGAAACACTCTTACTGTAGAAACTGAAGTGGACATTCGGAGGTCTAAGGGGCCTATAGTGCAAAAAGGATTAACTCCAAACAAAAACTACACAGAAGCATTCTGTGAAACATCTTTCAGTTCTGCTTATTCAACTAACAGGGTTGAAGGTTACTTTTGTTTGAGCAGTTCTGAAACACTCTTTATGTAGAAACTGCAAGTGGACATTCTGAGTGCTAAGGGCCTATCGTGGAAAAAGGAATATCTTCAAATAAAAACTACACCGAAGCATTGTCTGAAACTGCTTTCTGTTCTGTGCATTCAACTAACAGAGTTGAAACTTACTTTTGATTGAGCAGTTTGAAACAGTATGTAGGAACTGCAAGTGGACATTCGGAATGCTTAGGGGTCTATAGTGGAAAAAGAAATATCTACAAATAAAAACCACAGAGAAGCATTGTGTGAAACTTGTTTCTGTTCTGTTCATTCAACAAACAGGGTTGTACCTTACTTTTGATTGTGCAGTTTTGAAACACACTTTCTGTAGAAACTTCAAGTTGACATTCGGATCGCTAAGAGGCCTATACTGGAAAAACGATTATGTTCAAACAAAAACTAAGAGAAGCAATCTGTGAAACTTCTTTCTGTTCTGTGCATTCAACTAACAGAGTTGAAGCTTACTTTTGATTGAGCAGTTCTGAAACACTCTTTCTGTTTAAAGTGCAAGTGGACATTTGGAGCTCTAAGGGGCCTATAGTGGTAAAAGGAATATCTTCAAATAAAAACTACACAGAAGCATTGTGAAACTGCTTTCTGTTCTATGCATTCAACTAACAGAGTTGAAGCTTACTTTTTATTGAGCAGTTCTGAAACACACTTTCTGTAGAAACTGCAAGTTGACATACCGAGCGCTAAGGGTCCTGTAGTGGAAAAAGGAGTATCTTCAAATACAAACTACACAGAAGCATTCTGTGAAACTTCTTTCTGTTCTGTGCATTCAACTAACTGAGTTGAAGCTTATTTTCGATTGAGCAGTTCTGAAACTCTCTTTCTGTAGAAATAGCAAGCGGACATTCCGAATGCTAAGGGGCATATAGTGCAAAAAGAAATATCTCCACAAAAAACTACACAGAAGCATTCTCTGAAACTTCTTTGTGTTGGGCTTATTCAACTAAAAGAGTTGAAGCTTACTTTTGTTTGAGCAGTTCTGAAACACTCTTTCTGTAGAAACTGCACGTGGACAGTCCGAACGCTAAGGGGGCCTATAGGTGGAAAAAGAAAAATATCTCCCAATTAAAAAACTACACAGAAGCATTCTATGAAACTTCTTTCTGTTCTGTGCATTCAAATAACAGAGTTGAAGCTTACTTTTGATTGAGCAGTTCTGAAACCACTCTTTCTGTAGAAACTGCAAGTGGATATTCTGAGCCCTAAGTTGCCTATAGTGGAAAAAGCAATATCTTCAAATAAATACCACATAGAAGTGTTCTGTGAAACTTACTTTCTCTTCTGTGCATTCAAATAACATAGTTGAAGCTTACTTTTGATTGAGCAGTTCTGAAACACTCTTCTGTAGAAACTGCAAGTGGATATTCTGGCCCTAAGTTGCCTATAGTGGAAAAAGCAATATCTTCAAATAAATACCACATAGAAGTGTTCTGTGAAACTTCTTTCTCTTCTGTGCATTGAACTAACAGAGTTGAAGCTTACTTTTGTTTGAGCAGTTCTGAAACACTCTTTCTGTAGAACCTGCAAGAGGGACATTCCGAACGCTAAGGGTCTATAGTTGAAAAAGAAATATTCTCAAATAAAATCTGCACAGAGCGTTCCGTGAAACTTCTTTCTGTTCTGTGCATTAAACTACAGAGTTGAAGCTTACTTTTGATTGAGCAGCTCTGAATCACTCTTTCTGTAAAACTGCAAGTGGACATTCTGAGCCAAAGTGGCCTATAGTGGAAAAAGGAATATATTAAAATAAAAAACTACACAGAAATATTCTGTGAAACTACTTTCTGTTCTGTGCCTTTAACTAACAGAGTTAAAGCTTACTTTTTGATTGAGCAGTTCTGAAACACTCTTTCTGTGTAACTGCAATTGGAAATGGGAGTGCTAAGGGGCCTATAGTGGAAAAAGGGATATCTTCAAATAAAACTACACAGAAGCATTTTGGTGGAAATTCTTCCTCTACCTCTACATTCAGCTAACAGTTTGAAGCTTACATTTGAATGTCATTTCTGAAACTCTGTTTCTGTAGAAAGTGCAAGTGGACATTCTGTGCTCTAAGGGGCCTAAGTGGAAAAAGGAATAGCTTCAAATAAAAACTACACAGAAGCATTCTGGTGAAACTCCTTTGTGTTCAGTGCAACAACTAAGAGAGTTGAAGCTTACTTTTGATTGAGCAGTTGTGAAACATTCTTTCTGTAGAAACTGCAAGTGGACATTCTGAGCGTTAAGGGGTCTATACTGGAAAAAGGAATATCTTCAAGTGGAAAACTACACAGAAGCATTCTGTGAAACTTCTTTCTGTTCCGTGCTTTCAACTAACAGAGTTGAATTTACTTTGATTGCGCAGTTCTGAAACACTCTTTCCGAAGAAACTGCATGTGCACATTCCAAGCGCTAGTGGCCCATAGTGGAAAAAAGAATATCTCCAAATAAAAACTACACAGAAGAATTCTGGGAAACTTATTTCTGTTCTGTGCATTCAACTAACAGAGTTGAACCTTTCTTTTAATTGAGTAGTTCTGAAAACACCTTTCTGTAGAAAGTGCGAGTGGCCATTCCGAAAACTATGGTGCCAATTGTGGAAAAAGAATTATCCTCAAATCAAAGTACACAGAAGCATTCTGTGAAACTTCTTTCTGTTCTGTGCATTCAACTAACAGAGTTGAACCTTACATTTGATTGAGCAGTTCTGAAACACTCTTTCTGTAGAAACTGCAAGTGGACATTCAGAGGCTAAGGGCCTATAGTGGAAAAAGAAAATCGCAAATAAAAACTACACAGAGCATTCTGTGAAACTCTTTCTGTTCTGGCCATTCACTAACAGATTCTGCAAACTCAAAAACACACCATAGGAGAGACCTTCTGTAAACTTTTTCGTTCTGTATTCACTAACATTTGAAGCTTACTTTGATTGATTGAGCAGTATGAAACACTCTTTGTGTAGAAACTGCAAGTGGACTTTCGGAGAGCTAAGGGCCATAGTGGAAAAAGTAATATCTCCAAATAAAAGCTACACAGAAGCATTCTGTGAAACTACTTTCTGTTCTGTGCATTCAACCAACAGAGCTGAAGCTTACCTTTGATGAGAATTCTGAAACACCTTTCTGTAGAAACTGCAAGTGGACATTCTAGCACTATTGGCCTATAGTGGAAAAAGGAATATCTCAAACAAAACTACACAGAAGAATTCTGTGAAACTACATTCTGTCTGTGCATGAACTAACAGAGTTGAAACTTACTTTGATTGAGCAATCTGAAACACTCTTTCTGTAGAAAGTGCATGGACATTCGGAGCTAAGGGGCCATAGGGGAAAGGATACTTCAAAAAAAACAACGTAACATTCTGTGAAACTTCTTTCTTTCTGTGCATTCAACAAACAGAGTTATCTTCCTTTGACTGAGCAGCTGAAACACTCTTCTGTAGAAAATGCAAGTGAATCGGGCTAAGGCGCCTATGGTGGAAAAAGGAATATCTTCAAATAAAAACACACAGAAGCATATATGAACTTTTCTTTCTGTCATCAACAACAGAGCTAAGCTTACTGATTGAGCATCTGAAACACTTTCTGAAAAACTGCAGTGGAATTCGTGCGCTAAGGGCCTATAGGGAAAAAGAACTAAATTCAAAAAAAATACACAAAAGCATTTGTGAAACTCTTTCTTTTCCGTGCATTCAACTAACAGAGATAAAGCTTACTGTTTGGATTGTAGCAGTTCTGAAACACTCTTTCTGTAGAAACTGCAAGGTGTAATATTCGGAACACTAAGGGGCCTATACGTAGGAAAAAGGAATATCTTCAAATAAAAACTACACAGAAGCATTCTGTGAAACTTCTTTCTCTTCTCTGCAATCAGCTAACAGAGTTGAAGCTTACTTTTGATTGAGCAGTTCTGAAGCACTCTTTCTGTAGAAACTGGAAGTGGACATTCGGAGCGCTAAGGGGAGTATAGTGGAAAAAGGAATATCTTCAAATAAAAACAACATAGAAGTATTCTGTGAAGATCCTTTCTTTTCAGTGCATTCAACTAATAGTGTTGATTCTTACTTTTGATTCAGCACTTCTGAAACACACTTCTGTAGAAACTGCTCGTGGACATTCAGAGCAAAATGGGGCCTATGTGGAAAAAGGAATATCTTCAAATAAAAACTACACGGTAGCATTCTGTGAAACTTCTTTCTGTTCTGTGCATTCAACTAACAGAGTTGCAACTTAGTTTTGATTCAGCATTTCTGAAACAATGTTTCTGTAGAAACTGCAAGTGGACATTCGTAGAGCTAATGGCCTACAGTGGAAAAAGTAATATCCTCAAATAAAAACTACACAGAAGCATTCTGTGAAACTCTTTATCTTCTGTGAATTCAACTAACAGAGTTAAAGCATACTTTTAATTGAGCAGTTCTGAAACTCTCTTTGTGTAGCAACTGCAAGTGGACATTCGGAGCGCTAAGGGGCCTATAGTGGCAAAAAGGAGTATCTTCAAATAAAGACTACACAGAAGCATTCTATGAAACTTCTTACTGTTCTGTGCATTCAACTAACAGAGTTGAAGCTTACTTTTTTGAGCACATCAGAAACAGTCTTTCTGTACAAACTGGAATAGGACACTCTGGGTGCTAAGGGACCCATACTGGAAAAAGGAATATCCTCAAATACAAACTGCACAGAAGAATTCTGTGAAACTTCTTTCTGTTCTGTGTATTCAACTAACAGATTTTCAGCTCACTTTTGATGGAGCAATTATGAAACACTCTTTCTGTAGAAACTGCAAGTGGATATTCTGAGTGCTAAGGGTCCTATAGTGGAAAAAGGAATATTTCCAAATAAAAACAACACAGAAGCATTCTGTGAAACTTCTTTCTGTTCTGTGCATTCAACTCACAGAGTTGTAGCTTACTTTTGATTGAGCAGTTCTGAAAAACTCTATCTGTAGAAACTGCAAGTGGACATTCGGAGCGCTAAGGGGCCTATAGTGGGAAAAGAAATATCTTCAAATGAAAACTACACAGAAGCATTCTGTGAAACATCTTTCTGTTTGTGCATTCAAATAACAGAGTTGAAGATTACCTTTGATTGAGCAGTTCTGAAACACTCTTTCTGTAGAAACTGCAATTGTTCATTTGAGCGCTAAGGGGCCTATAGTGCAAATAGGAATATCTGAAAATAAAACTACACAGAAGCATTCTGTGAAACTTCTTTCTGTTCTGCACATTCAACTACAGAGTTGAAGCTTGCTTTTGATTGAGCAGTTCTGAAACACTCTTTCTGTAGAAAGTGAAAGTGGATACTCAGAGCGCTAATTGGCATATAGAGGAAAAAGTATATCTTCAAATTAAAACTACTCAGAAGCATTCTGTGAAACTTTTTTGCTGTTGTGCATTCAACTAACAGAGTTGAAGCTTACTTTTGATTGAGCAGTTCTGAAAACCCTTTCTGTAGAAACTGCATTTGGATATTCGGAAAGCTAAGGGGCCTACAGTGGAAAAAGTAATATCTTCAAATAAAAACTACACATAAGCATTCAGTGGAACTTCTTTCTGTTGTGGGCATTAAACTAACAGAGTTAAAACTTACTTTTGATTGAGGTGTTCTGAAACACTCTTTCTGTAGAACTGCAAGAGGACATTCGGAGCGCAAAGGGGCCTATAGTTGAAAAAGGAATATCTCCAAACAAAAACTACACAGAAGCCTTCTGTGAAACTTCTTTCTGTTCTGTGCATTCAACTAACAGAGTTGAAGCTTACTTTTGATTGAGCAGTCCTGAAACACTCTTTCTGTACAATCTACAAGTGGACATACGCAGCGCTAAGGGGCCTATAGTGCAAAAAGGAATATCTTCAAATAAAAACTACACAGAAGCATTCTGTGAAACTTCTTTCTGTTCTGTGCATTCAACTAAGAGAGTTGAAGCTTACTTTTGATTGAGCATTTCTGAAACACTCTTTCTGTAGAACCTGCATGTGGACATTCATGGCGCTAAGGGGCCTATAGGGGAAAAAGGAATATCTTCGAATAAAAACTACACAGAAGCATTGTGTGAACATTCTTTCTCTTCTGTGCATTCAACTAACAGAGTAGGAGCTTACTTTTGATTGCGCAGTTCTGAAACACTCTTTCTGTAGAATCTGCAAGTGGACATTCGAAGCGCTGAGGTGCCTACAGTGGAAAGAGGATTATCTCCAAATAAAAACTACACAGAAGCATTCTGTGAAACTCCTTTCTGTTCTGTGCATTCAACTAACGGAATTGAAGCGTTCTTTTGATTGAGCAGTTCTGAAACACTCTATCTTTAGAAACTGCAAGTGGACATCCAGGTGCTAAGGGGCCTTAGTGGAAAAAGGAATATCTTCAAATAAAAACTACACAGAAGCATTCTGTGAAACCTCTTTCTGTTCTGTGTATTCAACTAACAGGTTGAAGCTTACTTTTGATTCAGCAGTTCTGAAACACTCTTTATGTAGAAACTGCAAGTGGACATTCTGAGTGCTAACGGGCCTATCGTGGAAAAGGAATATCTTCAAATAAAAACTACACCGAAGCATTGTCTGAAACTGCTTTCTGTTCTGTACATTCAACTAACAGATTTGAAACTTACTTTTGATTGAGCAGTTCTGAAACACTCTGTAGAAACTGCAAGTGGACATTCGGAATGCTTAGGGGCCTATAGTGGAAAAAGAAATATCTACAAATAAAAACTACAGAGAAGCATTCTGTGAAACTTGTTTCTGTTCTGTTCATTCAACAAACAGGGTTGTACCTTACTTTTGATTGAGCAGTTTTGAAACCCACTTTCTGTAGAAACATCAAGTGGACATTCGGTTCGCTAAGAGGCCTACAGTGGAAAAAGTATTATCTTCAAATAACAACTAAAGAGAAGCATTCTGTGAAACTTCTTTCTGTTCTGTGCCTTCAACTAACAGAGTTGAAGCTTACTTTGATTGAGCAGTTCTGAAACACTCTGTAGAAACTGCAAGTGGACATTCGTAGCGATAAGGGGCCTATAGAGGAAAAAGGAATATCATTGAATAAAATTTACACAGAAGCATTTTGGTGAAACTACTTTCTGTTCTGTGCATTCAACTAACAGATTTCAAGCTTGCTTTTGTCTGAGCAGATCGGAAATATTCTTTGTGTAGAAACTGCAAGTGGACATTCTGAGCGCTAAGGGGCCTATAGTGAAAAGGAATATCTCCAAATAAAACTACACAGAAGCATTCTTTGAAACTTCTTTCTGTTCTTTGAATTCAAATAACAGAGTTGAAGCTTACTTTTGATTGAGCAGTTCTGAAACACTCTTTCTGTTGGATTTGCAAGTGGATATTCGGAGAGCTAAGGGCCTGTAGTGGAAAAAGTAATATCTCCAAATAAAAACTTCCCAGAAGGATTCTGTGAAACTTCTTTCTGTTCTGTGCATTCAACTAACAGAGCTGAAGCTACTTTTGATTGAGCAGTTCTGAAACACTCTTTATGTGGAAACTGCACTTGGACATGCGAGAACTAAGGAGCCTATTGTGGAGAAAGGAATACCTTCAAATAAAAACTACACAGAAGCATTCTGTGAAACTGCTTTCTGTTCTTTGGATTCAATTAACAGAGTTGAAGCTAACTTTTGATTGAGCAGTTCTGAAACACTCTTTCTGTTGAAACTGCAAGAGGACATTCGGAACGCTAAGGGGCCAACAGTAGAAAAAGGATTATCCTCAAATAAAACTACACAGAAGCATTCTGTGAAACTACTTTCTGTTCTATGCATTCAACTAAAAGAGTTGAAGCTTACCTTTGATTGATCAATTCTGAAACACTCTTTCTGTAGAAACTGCAAGTGGATTTTCTGAGTGCTACGGGGCCTACAGTGGAAAAAGGAATATCTTCAAATGAAAACTACACGGAAGCATTCTGTGAAATTTCTTTCTGTTCTGGGCAATCAACTAACTGAATTGAAGCTTATTGTTGACTGAGCAGTTCTGAAACACTCTTTCCGTAGAAACTGCAAGTGGACATTCGGAGCGCTGAGTTGCCTATTGCGGAAAAAGGAATATCTTCAAATAAAAACTACACAGAAGCACTCTGTAAAACTCCTTTCTGATCTGTGTATTCAACTAACAGTGTTGAACTTTACTTTTGATTGAGCAGTTCTGAACACTCTTTCTGTTGAAACTCCAAGTGGACATTCGGATCGCAAAGGGGCCTATATTGGAAAAAGGAATAAATTGAAATAAAAAGTACACAGAAGCATTCTGTGACACTAATTTCTGATCTGTGCATTCAACAAATGGAGTCAAAATTTACTTTTGATTCAGCACTTCTGAAACACTCTTTCTGCAGAAACTGCAACCGGACATTTTGAGATCTAAGGGTCCTATAGTGAAAAAAGGAATATCTTCAAATAAAATCTACCCACAAGCATGCTGTGAAACTTCTTTCTTCTCTGCGAATTCAACTAACAGAGTTGAATCTTACTTTTGATTGACGAGTTCTGACACACTCTTTCTGTAGAAACTGCACGTGGACATTCGGAGCGATAAGGGGCCTATAGTGCAAAAAGGAATATCTTCAAATAAAAACTACACAGAGGCATTCTGTAAAACTTCTGTCTACTCTGTGCATGCAACTAACAGAGTTGAATCTTACTTTTGATTGAGCAGTTCTGAAGGACTCTGTACAAACTGCAAGTGGACATTCAGATCGCTAAGGGCCTATAGTGGAAAAAGGAATATCTTTAAATAAAAAATACACAGAAGCATTCTGTGAAACTCCTTCAGATCTGTGAATTCAGCAAACAGAGTTGAAGCTTACTGTTGATTAAGCAGTTCTGAAACACTATTTCTGTAGAAACTGCTAGTGGCCACTCGGAGCTCTAGGCGGCCAATTGTGGAAAAAGGAATATCTTCAAATAAAAACTACACAGAAAGATTATGTGAAACTTCTTTCTGATCTGTGCATTCAACTAAGAGAGTTGAACCTTACTTTTGATTGAGGAGTTCTGAAACACTCTTTCTGTGGAAACTGCAAGTGGAAATTTAGAACGCTAAGGGGCCTACAGTGGAAAAAGGAATATATTCAAATAAAAACTACACAGAAGCATTCTGGAAACTTCTTTCTGATCGTGCATTCAAATAACAGAGTTGAACGATATTTTTGATTGAGGTGTTCTTAAACACTCTTTATGTAGAAACTGCAACTGGACATTCGGAGACCTAAGGGGCCAAGATTGGAAAAGGAATATTTTCAAATAAAAACTACACAGAAGCAGTCTGTGAAACGTCCTTCTGATCTGCACATTCAACTAACAGAGTTGAACCATACTTCGATTGAGAAGTTCTGAAACACTCTTTCTGTAGAAACTACAAGTGGAATTTTGGAGCGTTATGGGGCCTATAGTGGAAAAAGGAATATCTTCAAATGAAAACTACACAGAAACATTCTGTGAAACTTCTTTCTGATCTGTGCATTCAACTAACAGAGTTGAACCTTACTTTTGATGGAGGAGTTCTGAAACACTCTTTGTCTAGAAACTGCAAGTGGACATTCTGATTGCTAAGGAGCCTTTATGGGAAAAGGAATATTATCAAATAAAAACTACACAGAAGCATTCTGTGAAACATTTTTCTTATCTGTGTATTGAACGAACAGGGTTGAACTTTACTTTTGATTGAGCAGTTCTGAAACACTCTTTCTGTAGAAATGGCTAGTGGACATTCGGAGCGCTAAGGGGAATATAGCCGAAAAAGGACTATCTTCAAATAAAAACAACACAGAAGCATTCTGTGAAACTTCTCTCTTTTCTGTGCATTCATCTAACAGAGTTAAAGCTTACTTTTGATTGAGCTGTTCTGAAACTCTTTCTGTATACACTGCATGTGGACATTCAGAATAGTAAGGGGCCTGTAGTGGAAAAAGGAATATCTTCAAATAAAAACTACACAGAAGCATTCTGTGAAACTGCTTTTGGTTCCGTGCATTCAACTAACAGAGTTGAACCTTACTTTTGTTTGAGCAGTTCTGAAACACTCTTTCTGTAGAAACTGCAATTGGACATTCTGGGCGCTAATGGGCCTATACTGGAAAAAGGAATATCTTCAAATAAAAACTACACAGAAGCATTCTGTGAAACTTCTTTCTGTTCTGTGCATTCAACTAACAGGGTTGAAGATTACTTTTGACTGAGTAGTTCTGAAACACTCTTTTTGTAGAAAGTGCAAGTGGACATTCGGAGCGCTCTGAGGCCTATAGTGGAAAAAAGAATATCTTCAAATAAAAACTAAACAGAAGCATTCCGTGAAACTACTTTGTGTTCTGTGCATTCAACTAACAGAGTTGAAACTTACTTTTGATTGAGCAGTTCTGAAACACTCTTTCTGTAGAAACTGCAAGTGGACATTAATAGCGCTAAGGGGCCTATTTTGGAAAAAGGAATAACTTCAAATAAAAACTACACAGAAGCATTCTTTGAATCTTCTTTCTGTTCTGTGCATTCAACTAACAGAGCTGAACCTTACTTTTCATTGCGCAGTTCTGAATCATTCTTTCTGTAGAAACTGCAAGAGGACATTCAGAGCCCTAAGGCCTATAGTGGATTTAGGAATATCTTCAAGTAGAAACTACACAGAAGCATTCTGTGAGACTTCTTTCTGATCTGAGCATTCAAATAACAGATGTGAACACTACTTTTGATTTAACAGTTCTGAAAATGTCTTGCTGTAGAAACCCGAAGCAGACATTCGGAGCGCAAAGGAGCCTACAGTGGAAAAAGATTATCTTCAAATAAAAACTACACAGAAGCATTCTGTGAAACTTCTTGCTCTTCTGTGCATTCAACTAACAGAGTTGAACCTCACTTTTGATTGAGCAGTTCTGAAACACTCTTTCTGTAGAAACTGCAAGAGGATATTAGGAGCATTAAAGGGCCTATTGTGGAAAAAGTAATATATTCAAATAAAAACTACACAGAAGCATTCTGTGAAACTTCTTTATGATCTGTGCATTCAACGAACAGAATTGGCCCTTACTTTACATTGAGCAGTTCTGAAAGACTCTTTCTGTAGAAACTGCATGTGGACATTAATAGCGCTAAGGGACATATAGTGGAAAAAGGAATATCTTCAAATGAAAACAACACAGAACCATTCTGTGAAACTTCTTTCTGATCTGTGCATTCAACTAATAGAGATGAAAATTACTTTTGATTGAGCAGTTCTGAAACACTCTTTCTGTGGAAACTGCAAGTGGACATTCGGAGCTCTAAGCGGCCTATAGTGGAAAAAGGAATATCTTCAAATAAAAACTACACAGAAGCATTCTGTGAAACTTCTATCTGATCTGTGCATTCAACTAACAGAGTTGAACCATACTTTTGATTGAGCATTTCTGAAACACTCTTTCTGTGGTAACTGCCAGTGGACATTCATAGCGCTAAGGGGCCTATAGTGGAAAAAGGAATGTCTTCAAATAAAAACTACACGGAACCATCTGTGAAACTTCTTTCTGACATGTGCATCAGCTGAAAGAGTTGAACCGTACTTTGATGGGCAGTTCTAAAAGACTCTTTCTGTAGAAACTGCAAGTAGATATTCGGAGCGCTAAGGGGCGTATATTGGAAAAAGGAATATCTTCAAATAAAAACTACACAGAACCATTCTGTGAAACTTCTTTCTGACATGTGCATTCAACTGAAAGAGTTGAACCGTACTTTTGATTGGACAGTTATGAAACACTCTTTCTGCAGAAACTGCAAGTGGACATTTGCAGCGCTGAGGGGTCTACAGTGGAAAAAGTATAACTTCATATAAAAACTCTACAGAAGCATTCTGTGAAACTTCTTTCTGATGTGTGCCTTCAAGTAACAGAGTTAAACCTTACCTTTGATTGAGGAGTTCTGTAACAATCTTTCTGTGGAAACTGCAAGTGGACATTCAGAGCGCTAAGTGGCCTAAGGTGTAAAAAGGAATATCTTCAAATAAAAACTACACAGAAGCATTCTGTGTAACATCTTTCTGATGTGGGCGTTGAACTAACAGAGTTGAAACTTACTGTTGACTGAGCAGTTCAGAAACACTCTTTCTGTAGAAACTGCAAGTGGACGTTTGGATCGCTAAGGGGCCTACTGTGGAAAAAGGAATATCTTCAAATAAAAACTACGCAGAAGCATTCTGTGAAACCTCTTTCTGATCTGTGCATTCAACTAACAGGGTAGAACCTTACTTTTGATTGAGCAGTTAGGAAACACACTTTCTGTAGAAACTGCAAGTGGACATTCGGAGCGCTAAGGGCCTATAGTGGAAAAAGGTATATCTTCAAATAAAAACTACACAGAAGCATTTTGTGAAACTTCTTACTGATCTGTACATTCCATTAACAGAGTTGAACCTTAGTTTTGATTGAGCACTTCTGAAACACTCTTTCTGTAGAAACTGCAAGTGGACATTCGGAGCCCTAAAAGGCCTTTAGTGGAAAAAGGAATATCTTCAAATATAAACCACACAGAAGCGTTCTGTGAAACTTCTTTCTGATCTGTGCATTGAATTAACAGAGTTGAACCTTACTTTTGATTGAGCAGTTCTGAAAGGCTCTTTCTGTAGAAACTGCAAGTGGACATTCGGAGCGTTAAGGTTTGTATAGTGGAAAAAGGATTATATTCAAACAAAAACTACACAGAACAATCCTGTGAAACTTCTTTCTGATCTGTGCATTGAAGAAAGAGAGTAGAACCTTATTTTTGATTGAGCAGTTCTGAAACACTCTTTCTTTAGAAACTGCAAGCGGAAATTCGGAGCGCTTAGGGACCTATAGTGTAAAAAGGAATATCTTCAAATAAAAAATACACAGAAGCATTCTGTGAAACTTCTTTCTGATCTGTGCATTCAACGAACCGAGTTGTATCTTACTTTTGATTGAGCTGTGCTGAAACAATCTTTCTGTAAAAACCGCAAGCGGACATTCGGAGTGCTAAAGGGCCAATAGTGGAAAAAGGGATAACTTCCTATAAAAACTGTACAGAAGCATTCTGTGAAACGTCTTTCTGATGTGTGCCTTCAAGTAACAGAGTTGAACCTTACCTTTGATTGAGGAGTTCTGTAACAATCTTTCTGTGGAAACTGCACGTGGACATTCAGAGCGCTAAGAGGCCTAAGGTGGAAAAAGGAATATCTTCAAATAAAAACTACACAGAAGCATTCTGTGTAACATCTTTCTGATGTGGGCATTGAACTAACAGAGTTGAACCTTACTGTTGATTGAGCAGTTCTGAAACACTCTTTCTGTATAAACTGCAAGTTGACATTCCGAGCGCTAAAGGGCCTATAGTGGAAAAAGGGATATCTTCAAACAAAAACTACACAGAAGCATTCTGTGAAACTTCTTTCTGATCTGTGCATTCAACTAACAGAGTTGAACCTTAGTTTTGACTGAGCAGTTCTGAAACACACTTTCTGTTGAAACTGCAAGTGGACATTCGGAGCGCAAAGGGCCCAATAGTGGAAAAACGAATACCTTCAAATAAACAATACAGTTAAGCATTCTGTGAAACTTCTTCCTGATCTATGTACTCATCTAACAGAGTTGAACCTTACATTTCACTGAGCAGTTCTGAAAAACTCTTAGTGTAGAAGCTGCAAGTGGACTTTCCGAGCGCTAAGGGGCCTATAGTGGTAAAAGGAATATCTTCAATTAAAAACTACACGGAAGCATTCTGTGAAACTCCTTTGTGATCTGTGCATACAAGTAAAATTGTTGAACCGAATTTTGATTGAGCAGTTCTGAAACTCTCTTTTTGTAGAAACTGCAAGCGGACATTCGTAGCGCTAAGAGGCCTTTAGTGGAAAAAGGAATATCTTCAAATAAAAACCACACAGAAGCATTCTGTGAAACATCTTTGTGATCTGTGCATTCAGCTAACAGAGTTGAAACTTACTTTTGATTCAGGAGTTCTGAAACACTCTTTCTGTAGAAACTGCAAGTGGACTTTCAGAGAGCTATGGGGCCTATAGTGGAATAAATGAATAGCTTCAAATAAAATCTACAGAGAAGCATTCTGTGAAACTCCTTTGTGATGTCTACATACAACCAAATGTGTTGATCCGTACTTTTGATTGAGCAGTTCTGAAACACTCTTCTGTAGAAACTGCAAGTGGACATTGATAGCGCTGAAGGGCCTATAGTGGAATAAAAGAACAGCTTCAAAGAAAAACTACAGAGAAGCACTCTGTGAAACTACTTTCTCATCTGTGCATACAACTAAATTTGTTTATCCGTACTTTTGATTGAGCAGTTCTGAAACACTCTTTCTGTAGAAACTGCAAGCGGACATTCTTAGCACTATGGGGCGTATAGTGGAAAAAGTAATATCTTCAAATTAAAACTACACAGAAGCACTGTGTGAAATTTTTTCTGATCTGAGCATTCATATAACAGAGTTCACCTTACTTTTGATTGAGCAGTTCTGATACACTCTTTCTGTAGAAACTGACAGCTGTCATTCCGAGCACTCAGGCCTTTAGTGGAAATAGAATGTATTCAAATAAAAACAACACAGAAGCATTCTATGAAACTCCTTTCTGATCTGTGCATTCAACTAAGAGAGTAGAGCCTTAATTTGATTGAGGAGTTCTGAAACACTCTTTCTGTAGAAACTGCAAGTGGACATTCAGAGCACAAAGGGGCCAATAGTGGAAAAAGGAATATCTCCGAATAAAAAATACACAGAAGCATTCTGTGAAACTTCTTTCTGTTCTGTGAATTCAACAAACAGTGTTGAACCTTAATTTTGATTGAGGAGTTCTGAAACAATCTTTCTGTAGAAACTGCAAGTGGATATTTGGAGCGCGAAGAGAATTATAGTGGAAAAGGAATATCTTCAAATAAAAATTATACAGAGGCATTCTGTGAAACTACTATCTGATTTCTATATTCAACTAACAGAGTTGAACCTTACTTTGATTGAGGAGTTCTGAAACTCTCATTATGTAGAAACTGCAACAGGACATTCGGAGCGCTAAGGGGCCTATGGTGGAAAAAGCAATGTCTTCAAATAAAAACTACACAGAAGCATTCCGTGAAACTACTTTCCGATCTGTGCATTCAACTAACAGAGTTGAACCTTACATTTTATTGCGCAGTTCTTAAACACTCTTTCTGTAGAAACTGCAATTGGACATACGCAGCGATCAGCGGCCTATAGTGGAAAAAGGAATATGGTCATATAAAAATTACACAGAAGCATTCTGTGAAACTACTTTCTGATCTGTGCATTCAACCAACAGAGTTGAACCTTACTTTTGATTGTGCAGTTCTGAAACACTCTTTCTGTAGAATCTGCTAGTGGACATTCAGAGCGGTAAGGGGCCCATAGTGGAAAAAGGAATATCTTCAAATAAAAACCACACAGAAGTAGTCTGTGAAAGTTATCTCTGATCCGTGCATTCAACTAACGGAGTTGAACCTAACCTTTGATTGAGCAGTTCTGAAACACTCTTTCTGTAGAAAGTGCAAGTGGACATTCGGAGCGCTGTGGGGCCTATAGTGGAAAAAGGAATATCCTCAAATAAAACCTACACAGAAGCATTCTGTGAAACTTCTTTCTGATCTGTGCATTCACTAACAGAGTTGAACCTTACTTTGATTGAGCAGCTCTGAAACACTCGTTCTGTAGAAACTGAAAGTGGACATTCGGAGCGCTAAGGGGCCTATAGTGGAAAAAGGAATGTCTTCAGCTAAAAACTACACAGAAGCATTCTGTGAAACTTCTTTCTGATCTGTGCATTCAGCTAACAGAGCTGAACTTTTCTTTTGATTGAGCAGCTCTGAAACACTCTTTCTGTAGAAACTGCAAGTGGACATTCGGAGTGCTAAGGGTCCTCTACTGGAAAAAGGAATATATTCAAATAAAACTACACAGAAGAATTCTGTGAAACTTTGTTCTGATGGGCGCATTCAGCTAACAGAGTTGAACCTCACTCTTGATTGAAGAGTTCTGAAACACTCTTTCTGTAGAAACCGCAAGTGGACATTCGGAACTATAAGGGGTCTGTAGTAGAAAGAGGAATATCTTCAAATAAAAACTACACAGAAGGATTCTGTGGAACTTCTTTCTGATCTGTGCATTCAGCTAACAGACTGAACCTTACTTTTGATTCAGTAGTTCTGAAACACCCTTTCTGTAGAAACTGCAAGTGGACATACGGAGCGCTACAGGGCCTACAGTGGAAAAAGGAATGTCTTCAAATAAAAACTACACAGAAGGATTCTGTGGAACTTCTTTCCGATCTGTGCATTCAACTAACAGAGTTGAACATTACGTTTAACTGAGGAGTTCTGAAACGCTCTTTCTGTAGAAAGTGCAAGTGGACATTCAGAGCACTTAGGGGCCTATAGTGGAAAAAGGAATATCCTCAAATAAAAACTACGCAGAGGCATTCTGTGAAAATTCTTTCCAATCTACGCATTCATCTAACAGAGTTGAACCTTACTTTGATTGAGCAGTTCTGAGACACGCTTTCTGTAGAAACTGCAAGTGACGTTCGGAGCGCTAAGTGGTCTATAGAGGAAAAAGGAATATCTTCAAATAAAGACTACACAGAATCATTCTCTGAAACTCCTTTCTGATCTGTGCATAAAACTAACAGAGTTGAACCATACTTTTGATAGAGCAGTTATGAAACACTCTTTCTGTAGAAATTGCAAGTGGACGTTCATAGCGCTAATTGGTCTATAGTGGAAAAAGGAATATCTTCAAATAAAAACTACTCAGAAGCATTCTGTGAAACTTCTTTCTGATCTGTGCATTCATCTAACACAGTTGAACCTTACTTTTGATTGAGGAGTTCTGAAACACTCTTTCTGTAGAAACTGCAAGTGGACATTCGGAGCGCTGAGGGGCCTATAGTGGAAAAAGGAATATCTTCAAATAAAAACTACACAGAAGCATTCTGTGAAACGTCTTTCTGATCTGTGCATTCAACAAGTGGTTTTGAACCTTACCTTTATTGTGCAGTTCTGAAACACTCTTTCTGTAGAAATTGCTACTGGACATTCGGAGCGCTAAGGGCCCTATAGTGGAAAAAGAAATATCCTCAAATAAAAACTACACAGCAGCATTCTGTGAAACTTCGTTCTGATCGCTGCATTCAACTAACGGTGTTGAACCTTACTTTTGATTGCGCAGTTCTGAAGCACTCTTTCTGTAGAAACTGCAAGTGGACATTCAGAGCACACAGGGGCCTACAGTGGAAAAAGGAATATCGTCAAATAAAAACTACACAGAAGCATTCTGTGAAACAGATTTCTGATCTGCGTATTCAACTAACAGAGCTGAAACTTACTTTTGCTTAAGCAGTTCTGAAATACTCTTTCTGTAGAAGCCGCACGTGGACATTCGGTATGCCAATGGGCCTTCAGCGGAAAATGGAGTATCTTCAAATGAAAACCACACAGAAGCATTCTGTGAAACGTCTTTCTGATCTCTGCTTTCAACTAACAGAGTTGAACCTTACTTTTGATTGAGGAGTTCTGAAAGAGTCTTTCTGTAGAAACTGCAGGTGGACATTCAGAGCGCTTAGGGGCGTATAGTTGAAAAAGGAATGTATTCAAATACGAGCTACACTGAAGCGCTCTGTTAGAATTTTTTCTGATCTGTGCATTGATCTAAGAGAGTTGAACCTTCCTTTTGATAGATGAGTTCTGTAACACTCTTTCTGTAGAAACTGCAAGTGGACATTCGGAGCGCTAAGGGTCTTATAGTGGAAAAAGGAATATCTTCAAATAAAAAATACAAAGAAGCATTCTGTGAAACTTCTTTCTGATCTGTGCATTCAACTAACAGAGTTGAACCTTACTTCTGATTGAGGAGTTCTCAATAAAACTTTCTGTAGAAACCTCAAGGGGACATTCGGAGCGCTAAGGGGCCTATTGTGGAAAAACGAATATCTTCAAATAAAAACTACACAGAAGCATTCTGAGAAATTTCTTTCTGATCTGTGCATTCAACTGACAGAGTTGAACCTTATTTTTGATGGATGAGTTCTGAAAACACTCTTTCCGTAGAAACCGCAAGTTTACATTTGGAGCGCAAAGGGGCCTGTAGTGGAAAAAGGAATATCTTCAAATAAAAAGTACACAGAAGAATTCTGTGAAACTTCTTTCTGATCTGTGCACTCAACTAACTGAATAAAATACTACTTTTGATTGAGGAGTTCTGAAACACTCTTTCTGTAGAAACCGCAAGTGGACATTTGGAGCGTTAAGGGACCTACAGTGCAAAAAGGAATATCTTCAAATAAAAACTGCACAGAAGGATTCTGTGAAAGTTCTTTCTGATCTGTGATTCAACTAACAGAGTTGAACCTTACTTTTGATAGAAGAGATCTGAAAAACTCTTTGTGCAGAAACCGCAAGTGTACATTCAGAGCTCAAAGGGTCCTATAGTGGAAAAGGAATATCTTCAAATAAAAAATACACAGAAGCATTCGGTGAAACTTCCTTCTGATCTGTACATTCAGCTAACAGCGTGGGACCTTACTTTTGATTGAGGAGTTCTGAAACCCTCTTTCTGTAGAAACAGCAAGTGGACTTTCGGAGCGCTAAGGGGCCTATAGTGGAAAAAGGAATATCTTCAAATAAAAACTACACAGAAGCATTCTGTGAAACTTCTTTCTGTTCTGTCCATTCAAGTATCAGAGTTGAAACTTACTTTTGATTGAAGAGTTCTGAAGAACACTTACTGTAGAAAATGCAAGTGGACATTTGGAGCGCTATGAGGCCTATAGTGGAAAAAGGAATATCTTCAAATAAAAACTACACATAGGCCTTCTGTGAAACTTCTTTCTGATCTGTGCATTCAACAAACAGAGTTGAACCTTACTTTTGATTGAGGAGATCTGAAACACTCTTTCTCTAGAAACTGCAAGTGGACCTTTTTAGCGGTAAGTTGCGTATAGTGGAAAAAGGAATATCTACAAGTAAAAACTAAACAGAAGCATTCTGTTCAACTTCTTTCTTATCTGTGCATTCAATTAACAGTGATGAATCTTACATTTGGTTGAGGAGTTCTAAAACACACTTTCTGTAGAAACCGCAATTGGACATTCGGAGTTCTAAGGGGCCTATAGTGGAAAAGGAATATCTTCAAATAAAAACTACACAGAAGTATTCTGTGAAACTCCTATCTGATTTCTGCATTCAACTAAGAGAGTTGAAATTTACTTTGACTGACGAGCTCTGAAAGACTCTCTCTGTAGAAACCGCAAGTGGACATTCGGAGCTCCAATAGGCCTACAGTGTAAAAAGGAATACCTTCAAATAAAAACTACACAGAAGCATTCTGTTAAACTTGTTTCTGATCTGTGCATTCAACTCACAGATTTGAACCTGACTTTTGATCGAGGAGTTCTGAAACACTCTTTCTGTAGAAACCGCAAACGGACATTTGGAGTGCTAAGGGGCCTATAGTGGAAAAAGGAATAGCTTCGAATTAAAACTACACAGAAGCATTCTGTGAAACTCCTTTTTGATCTGTACACTGAACTCACAGAGTTGAACATTACTTTCGATTGAGGAGTTCTGAAACACTCTTTCAGTAGAAACCGCAAGGGGACTTTCAGAGCGTTATGGGCCGTGCAGTGGAAAAAGGAATATCTTCAAAAAAAACTACAGAGAAGCATTCTGTGGAACTTCTTTCTGATCTGTGCATTCAACACACAGTGTTGAACCTTACTTTTCATGGAGGCATTCTGAAACAATCTTTCTGTAGAAACCGCAAGTGGACATTCAGAGCGCTAAGGGGCCTAAACTAGAAAAAAGAATATCTTCAAATAATAACTATACAGAAGCATTCTGTGAAACTTCTTTCTGATCTGTGCATTCAACTAACAGAGTTGAAACTTACTTTTGATAGAGGAGATCTGAACCAATCTTTCTGTAGAAACCGCAGGGGGACATTCTAAGCGCTATGGGGCCTATAGTGGAAAAAGGAATATCTTCAAGTAAAAACTACACAGAAGCATTCTGTTTAACTTCTTTCCTATCCGTGTATTCAGCTAACAGAGCTGAATCTTACTTTTGATTGAGGAGTTCTGAAACACTCTGTAGAAACCGCAAGTGGACATTCGGAGCGCTAAGGGGCCTATAGTGGGAAAAGGAATATTTTCAAATTAAAACCACACAGAAGCATTGTGTGAAACTTCTTTCTGATTTGAGGATTCAATTAAGAGAGTGGAAGCTTACTTTGACTGACGAGTTCTGAAAGCCTCTTTATATAGAAACCGCAAGGGGACATTCGGAGCACTAAGAGTCACATAGTGGAAAAAGGAATATCTTCAAAGAAAAACTACACAGAAGCATTCTGTAAAGCTATTTTCTGTTCTGTGCATTCAACTAACAGAGTTCAACCTTGTTTTGATTGAGGAGTTCTGAAACAGTTTTTCTGTAGAAACCGCAAGTGGACATTCGGAGCGCTAAGGGGCCTATAGTGGAAAAAGGAATATCTTCAAATAAATACTACACAGAAGCATTTGTGAAACTTCTTTCCGATCTGTGCATTCAACTAGCAGAGTTGAACCTTACTTTTCTTTGAGGAGTTCTGAAATAGTCTTTCTGTGGAAATCGCAAGTGGATATTCGTAGCGCTAACGGGCCTACAGTGGAAAAAGGATATCTTCAAATAAAAACTACACAGAAGCGTTCTGTGAATCTTCTTTCTGATCTGTGCATTCAACTAACAGAGATGAACCTTACTTCTGATTGAGGAGTTCTGAAACACTCTTTCTGTAGAAAAAGCAAGTGGATATTCGGAGCGCTGAGGGGCGTACAGTGTAAAAAGGAATGTCTTCCAATGAAAACTACACAGAAGCATTCTGTGAAACTTCTTTCTGATCTGTGCATTCAACTAACAGAGTTGAACCTTACTTTTGATTGAGGAGTTCTGAAACACTCTTTCTGTAGAAACTGTAAGTGGACATTCGTAGCGCTATGGGGCCTACAGTGGAAAACGTAATATCTTCAAGTAAAAACCACAAGGAAGCATTCTGTGAAACTTCTTTCTGATCTTTGCATTGAACTAACAGAGTTGAAGATTATTTTTGATTGAGGAGTTCTGAAACACTCTTTCTGTGGAAACAGCAAGTGGACATTCTGTGCCCTAAGGGGCCTATAGTGGAAAAACGAATATCCTCAAATAAAAACTACACAGAAGCATTCTGTGCTACTTCTTTCTGGTCTGTGCATTGAACTAACAGAGTTGAACCTTACTTTTGACTGTGGAGTTCTGAAACATTCTTTCTGTAGAAACTGCAAGTGGACATTCAGAGCGCTAAGAGGCCTATAGTGCAAAAAGGAATATCTTCAAATAAAAATTACACAGAAACATTGTGTGAAACTTCTTTCTGTTCTGTGCTTTCAACTAACGGAGTGGATGCTTACTTTTGATTGAGCAGTTCTGAAACACTCCTCCTGTAGAAACTGCAGGTGGACATTCGGAGTGCTAAGAGGCATATAGTGGAAAAAGAATGTCTTCAGATAAAAACTACACAGTAGCATTCTCTGCAACTTCTTTCTGATCTGTGCATTCACCTAAGAGAGATTAACCTTACTTTTGATTGAGGGGTTTTGAAACACTCTTTCTATAGAAAATGCAAGTGGACATTTTTAGCGCTACGCGGCCAATCGAGGAAAAGGGAATATCTACAAATAAAAACTACAGAGAAGCATTTTGTGAAACTTCTTTCTGATCTGTGCATTCAACTAACTGAGTTGTACCTTCCTTTTCATTGAGGAGATTTGAAACATACTTTGTGTAGAAACTGTAAGTGGATATTTGAAGTGACATGCGGCCTTTCGTGGAAAAAGGGATATCTTCATATAAAAACTAAACAGAAGCATTCTGTGAACCTTCTTTCTGATCTGTGTATTCAGCTAACAGAGTCGAATCTTACTTTAGATTGAGGAGTTTTGAAACACTCTTTCTGTGAAAACTGCTATTGGACGTTTCGAGCGCTAAGGGCTCTATCGTGGAAAAAGGAATATCTTCAAATAATTACTACACAGAAGCATTCTGTGAAACTTCTTCCTGATCTGTGCATTCAACTAACTCAGTAGAACCTTACTTTTTATTGAGGAACTTTGAAGCACTCTTTCTATAGAAACTGCAAGTGGACATTTGGAGCGTTATGCAGCCTATCGTGGAATAAGAATATCTTGAAATAAAAACTACACAGAAACATTCTGTGAAATTTCGTTCTGATCTGTGCATTCAACTAACAGAGTTGAACCTTACTTTTGATTGAGGAGTTTTGAAACACTCTTTCTGTAGAAACTGCAGGTGGACATCAGGAGTGCTATGCGGCCTATCAGGGAAACAGGAATATCTTCAAATAAAAACTAAACAGAAGCATTCTGTGAAACGTCTTTCTGATCTGTGCATTCAACTAATAAGGTTGAATCTTACTTTAGATTCAGGAGTTTTGTAACACTCTTTCTGTAGAAACTGCAAGTGGACATTTGGAGCATTAAGAGGCCCATAGTGCAAAAAGGAATATCTTCAAATAAAAACTACACAGAAACATACTGTGAAATTTCTTTCTGATGTGTGCATTCAACTAATAGAGGTGAACCTAACTTTTGATTGAGGTGTTTTCAAACACTCTTTCTGTAGGTAGTGCAAGTGGACATATGGAGCGCTCTGCAGCCTATTGTGGAAAAAGTAATATCTTCAAATAAAAACTACAGAGAAACATTCTGTGAAACTTCTTTCTCATCTGTGCATTCAACTAATGGAGTTGAACCTTACTTTTCATTGCTTAGTTTTGAAATACTCTTTCTGTATATACTGCAAGTACACATTTGGAGTGCTACGTGGCCTATCATGGAAAAAGGAATATCTTCAAAGAAAAACTACATAGAAGTATTCTGTGAAACTTTTTTCTGATCTGTGCATTCAACTAACAGAGTTGAACCTTACCTTCAATTGAGGAGTTTTGAAACACTCTTTCTGTAGAAACTGGAAGTGGATATTTGGAGCATTAAGAGGCCTATCATGGAAAAAGGAATATCTTCAAATAAAAACTACACAGAAGCATTCTGTGAAACTTCATTCTCATCTGTGCATTCAACTAACAGAGTTGAACTTTACTTTTGATTGAGGAATTTTGAAACACTCTTTCTGTAGAAACTGCAAGTGGACATTTGGAGCGCTAAGAAGCCTATCGTGGAAAAAGGAATATCTTGAAATAAAATCTACAAAGAAATATTCTGTGAAACTTCTTTCTGATCTATGCATTCAAGTAACAGAGTTGAACCTTTCTTTGCATTGAGCAGTTTTGAAACACTCTTTCTGTAGGAAATGCTAGTGGATATTTGGAGTGCTAAGAGGCCTATCGTGGAAAAAGGAATATCTTCAAATAAAAACTACACATAAGCCTTCTGTGGAACTTCTTTCTGGTCTGTGCATTGAACTAACAGAGTTGAAACTTTCTTTCGATTGAAGAGTTTTCAAACACTCTTTCTGTAGAAACTGCTATTGGACATTTGGAGCGCTACGGGGCTTATCGTGGAAAAAGGAATATCTTCAAATAAAAACTTCTCAGAAGCATTCTGTGAAACTTCTTTTTGATCTGTGCATTCAACTAACAGTGTTGAACCTTACTTTTGATTGAGGAGTTTTGAAACACTCTTTCTGTAGAAACTGCAAGTGGACATTTGGAGCACTACGTGGCCTATAGTGGAAAAAGGAATATATTCATATAATAACTACACAGTTGCATTATGTGAACCAACTTTCTGATCTCTGCATTCAACTAACAGATTTGAACCTTCCTTTTGATTGAGGAGTTTCGAAAGACTCTTTCTGTAGATACTGCAAGTGACATTTGGAGTGCTAAGAGGCCTGTCGTGGAAAAATGAATATCCTCAGATAAAAGCTACACAGAAGCATTCTGTGCAACTTCTTTCTGATCTGTGCAATGAACTAACGGAATTGAACCCTACTTTTCATTGAGGAGTGTTGAAACACTTTTTCTGTAGAAACTGCAAGTGGGCATTTGGAGCGCTACGCAGCCTATCATGGAAAAACAAATATCTTCAAATTAAAACTACACAGAAGCATTCTGTGAAACTTCTTTTTGATCCGTGCATTCAGCTAATGGAGTTCAACCTTACTTTTGATTGAAGAGTTTTGAAACATTCTTTCTGTAGAAACTGCAAGTGGACATTTGGAGCATTATGTGGCTTATCGTGGAAAAAGGAATATTTTCAAATAAAAACTACACAGAATCATTCTGTGAAACTTCTTTCTGTTCTGTTCATTCAACTAATGGAGTCGAACCTTACTTTTGATTGAGGAGTTTTGAACCACTCTTTCTATAGAAACTGCATGTGGACACTTTGAACGCTAAAAGGCCTGTCGTGGAAAAAGAAATATCTTCAATTAAAAACTACACAGAAGCATTCTGTGAAACTTCTTTCAGAACTGTGCATTCAACTAACAGAGTTGAACCTTACTTTTGATTGAGGAGTTTTGAAACACTCTTTCTGTAGAAACTGCAAGTGGACATTTGGAGCGCAAAGAGGCCTATAGTGGAAAAAGGAATATCTTCAAATAAAAACCACATTGAAGCATTCTGTGAAACTTCTTTCTGATCTGTGCCTTCGACTACGAGATTTGAACCTTACTTTCTTTGAGCAGTTCTGAAACACTCCTCCTGTGCAAACTGAAAATGGACATTCAGAGCACTAAGAGGCATATAGTGGAAAAAGGAATGTCTTCAAATAAAAAATGCATAGAAGCATTCTGTGAAACTTCTTTCCTATCTGTGCATTCACCTAATGGAGTTGAACCTTACTTTAGATTGAGCAGTTCTGAAACACTCTTTCTCTAGAAACTGCAAGCGGACATTTGGAGCGCTAAGAAGCCAATAGTGGAAAAAGGAATATATTCAAATAAAAACTGCACAGAATCATTCTGTGAAACTTCTTCCTGATCTGTGCATTCAACTAACAGAGTTGAACCTTACTTTTGATTGTAGAGTTTTGAAACAATCTTTCTGTAGAAACTGCAAGTGGACATTCGGAGCGCTAAGAGGCCCATAGTGCAGACAGGAATATCTTCAAATCAAAACTACACCAAAGCATTCTGGGAGACTTTTTCTCTTCTGTCCATTCAACTAACAGAGTTGAAGCTTACTTTTGATTGGGGAGTTTTGAAACACTCTTTCTGTAGAAACTGCAAGTGGACACTTGGAGAGCTACGCGGCCTATCGTGGAAAAATGAATATCCTCAAATAAAAACTACACAGAAGCATTTTGTGAAAATTCTTTCTGATCTGTGCATTCAACTGACAGTGTTGAACCTTACTTTTCATTGTGCAGTATTGAAACACTCTTTCTATAGAAACTGCAAGTGGACATTTGTAGCGCTCTGCGGCCTATCGTGGAAAAAGGAATATCTTCAAATAAAAACTACACAGAAGCATTCTGTGAAACTTCCTTCTGATCTGTGCATTCAACTAACAGAGTTGAAACTTACTTTTGATGGAGGAGTTTTGAAACACTCTTTCTGTAGAAACTGCAAGTCGACCTTTGGAGTGCTATGCGGCCTCTCGTGTAAAAAGGAATATCTTCAAATAAAAACTAAACAGAAGCATTCTGTGAAACTTCTTTCTGATCTGTGCATTCAACTAACACAGTTGAATCTTACATTTGATTGAGGTGTTTTCAAACACTCTTTCTGTAGAAACTGCAAGTGGCCATTTGGAGAGCTAAGAGGCCTATCTTAGAAAAAGGAATATCTTCAAATAAAAACTACACAGAAGCATTCTGTGAAACTTCTTTTTGATCTGTGCATTCAACTAACAGAGTTGAATCTTACTTTTGATTGAGGAGTGTTGAAACACTCTTTCTTTAGAAACTGCAATTGGAAATTTGGAGCTCTATGCAGCCTATTGTGGAAAAAGGAATATATTCAAATAAAAACTACACAGAAGCATTCAGTGTAATTTCTTTCTGATCTGTGCATTCAACTAACAGAGTTGAACCTTAATTTTGATTGAGGAGTTCTGAAACACTCATTCTGTAGAAGCTGCAAGTGGACATTTAAAGCGCTTCGCGGCCTATCATGGAAAAAGGTATACGTTCAAATAAAAACTACACAGAAGCCTTCTGTGAAACTTCTTTCTGATCTGTGCATTCAACTAACAGAGTTGAAACTTCCTTTTCATTGAGGAGTTTCAAAACACTCTTTCTGTAGAACCTGCAAGTGGACATTTGGAGTGCTAAGAGGCCTGTCGTGGAAAAATGAATATCCTCAGATAAAAGCTACACAGAAGCATTCTGTGCAACTTCTTTCTGATCTTGCAATGAACTAACGGAGTTGAACCCTACTTTTCATTGAGGTGTGTTGAAGCACTATTTCTGTAGCAACTGCAAGTGGACATTTGGAGTGCTACACGGCCTATCATGGAGGAAGGAATATCTTCAAACAAAAACTACTCAGAACCATTCTGTGAAACTTCTTTTTGATCTGTGCATTCAACTGACAGAACTGAACTTACTTTTGATTGAGGAGTTTTGAAACTCTCTTTCTGCAGAAACGGAAATGGGACATTTTGACTGCTATGCAGCAAACATGGAAAAATGAATTACTTCAAATAAAAACTACACAGAAGCATTCTGTGAAACTTCTTTCTGATCTATGTATTCAACTAACAGAGTTGAATCTTACTTTTGATTGAGGAGTTTTGAAACAATCTCTCTGTTGAAACTGCAATTGGAAATATTGAGCGCTACGCTGCCTATAGTGGAAAACGGAATATCTTCAAATGAAAACTAGAGAAAAGCATTCTGTGAAACACCTTTCTGTTCTGTGCATTCAACTAACAGAGTTGAACTTCACTTTTTTTTGAAGAGTTTTGAAACACTTTTTCTGTAGAAACTGCTAGTGGACATTTGGAGGGCTATTCGGCCTTTCTTGGAAAAAGGAATATCTTCAAATAAAAACTACAGAGAAGCATTCTGTGAAACTACTTTCTGATCTGGGCATTCAACTAACAGAGTAGAACCTTACTTTTGATTGAGGAGTTTTGAATAACTCTTTCTGTAGAAACTGTAAGTGGACATATGGAGTGCTATGTGTCCTATTGTGGAAAAAGGAATATCTTGAAATAAAAACTACACAGAAGCATTCTCTGAAACTTCTTTCCGTTCTGTGCATTCAACTAACAGGGTTTAAGCTTTCTTTTGATTGAGCAGTTCTGAAACACTCTTTCTGTAGAAACTGCAAGTGGACATTCTGAGGGCTAAGGTGCCTATAGTAGAAAAAGAAATGTCTTCAAATAAAAACCACAAAGAAGCATTCTGTGAAACTTCTTTCAGTTCTGTGCATTCAACTAAAAGAGTTGAAGCTTGCTATTATTGAGCAGTTCTGAAACCCTATTTCTGTAGAAACTGCATGTGGACATTCAGAGCACTAAGGGACTAAAGTGGAAAAAGGAATATCTTAAAATAAAAACTACACACAAGCATTCTGTGAAACCTGTTTCTGTTCTGTGAATTCAACTAACAGAGTTGAAGCTTGCTTTTGATTGAGCAGTTCTGAAACACTCTTTATCTGGAAACTGCAAGTGGACATTCGGAGCGCTAAGGGTCCTATCGTGGAAAAAGCAACATCGCCAAATAAAAATACACGGAAGCATTCTGTGAAACTTCTTTCTGTTCTGTGCATTCAACAAAAGAGTTGAAACTTGCTTTTGATTGAGCAGTTCTGAAACACTCTTTCTGTATAAACTGCAAGTGGACATTGTGAGCACTAAGGGTCCTACACTGGAAAAAGGAATATCTCAAAATAAAACTACACAGAAGCATTCTGTGAAACTTCCTTCTTTTCCCTGCATTCAACTAACAGAGTTGAAGCTTACTTTTGATTGAGCAGTTCTGAAACTCTCTTTCTGTAGTAACTGCATGTGGATATTCGGAGTGCTAAGGGGCTTACAGTGGGAAAAGGAATATCTCCAAAGAAATACAACACAGAAGCATTCTATGAAACTTCTTTCTGTTCTCTGCATAAAAGTAACATAGTTGAAGCTTACTTTTGGTTGAGCAGTTCAGAAACACGCTTTCTGTAGAAACTGCAATTTGACATTCCGAGCGCTAAGGGGCCTATAATGGAAAAAGAATATCTCCAAATAAAAATACACAGAAGCATTCTGTGTAACTTCTTTCTGTTCTGTACATTCAACTAACAGAGTTGAAACTTACTTTTGATTGAGCTGGTCTGAAAAACTCTTTCTGTAGAAACTGCAGGTGGACATTCGGAGCGCCAAGGGGCCTATAGTGGAAAAATTAACATCTCCAATCAAAAACTAAAAAGAAGCATTCTGTGAAACTTCTTTCTGTTCTGTGCATTCAACTAACAGAGTTAAAGCTTACTTTTGGTTGAGCAGTTCTGAAACTCTCTTTCTGTAGAAATTACAAGTTGACATTCCGAGCGCTAAGGGGCATTTAGTGGAAAAAAGAATATCTTAAAATAAAAACTACACAGAAGCATTCTGTGAAACTTCTTCCAGTTCTGTGCATTCAACTAAAAGTGTTGAAGCTTGCTTTTGATTGAGCACTTCTGAAACACTCTTTCTGTAGAAACTGCAATTGGACATTCACAGCACTATGTGTCCTGTAGGGGAAAAAGTAATATCTCAAAATAAAAACTACACAGAATTCTTCTCTGAAACGTTTTTCTGTTCTCTGCATTCAATTAACAGAGCTGAACCTTTCTTTTCACTGAGCAGTTCTGAAACACTCTTTCTGTAGAAACTGCAAGTGGACATTCGGAGCGCTAATGGGCCTATAGTGGAAAAAGGAATATCTTCAAATAAAAACTACACAGACGCATTCTGTGAAACTTCTTTCTGTTCTGTGCATTCAACTAACAGAGTTGAAGCTTACTTTTGAATGCGCAGTTCCGAATCCCTCTTTCTGTAGAAACTGCAAGTTGACATTCCTAGCACTAAGGGGTCAATAGTGGAGAAAGGAATATGTTAAAACAAAAACTACACAGAAGCATTCTGTGAAACTTCTTTCTGTTCTGTGCACTAAACTAAAAGAGTTGAAGCTTACTTTTGATAGACCAGTTCTGAAACACTCTTTCTGTAGAAATTGCAAGTGGACATTCAGAGCGCCAAGGGGCGTATTGAGGAAAAATTAATATCTCCAATCAAAAACTACACAGAAGCATTCTGTGAAACTTCTTTCTGTTCTGTGCATTCAACTAACAGAGTTGAAGCGTACTTTTGATTGAGCAGTTCTGAAACACCCGTTATGTAGAAACAGCAAGTGGACATTCTGAGGGCTAAGGGGCATATAGTAGAAAAAGTAATATGTCCTAATAAAAACTACACAGAATCCTTCTGTGAAAATTCTTTCTGTTCTCTGCATTCAACTAACAGATTTGAAGCTCACTTTTCATTGAGCAGTTCTGAAACACTCTTTCTGTAGAAACTGCAAGTGGACATTCACAGCGAGAAGGGGCCTATAGTTCAAAAAGTGGTATCTCCAAGTAAAAACTACACAGAAGCATTCTGTGAAACAACCTTCTGTTCTGTGCATTCAACTAACACTGTTGAAGCTTAATTTGATTGAGCAGTTCTGAAACACTCTTTCTGTAGAAACTGCAAGTGGATATTCGGAGCGCTAATGGGCCTATAGTGGAAAAAGGAATATCTTCAAATAAAAACTACACAGACGCATTCTGTGAAACTTCTTTCTGTTCTGTGCAATCAACTAACAGAGTTGAAGCTTGCTTTTGAATGAGCAGTTCCGAATCCCTCTTTCTGTAGAAACTGCAAGTTGACATTACTAGCGCTAAGGGGTCTATAGTGGAGAAAGGAATATCTTAAAATAAAAATTACATAGAAGCATTCTGTGAAACCTCTTTCTGTTCTGTGCACTAAACTAAAAGAGTTGAAGCTTACTTTTGATAGACCAGTTCTGAAACACTCTTTCGGTAGAAATTGCAAGTGGACATTCAGAGCGCCGAGGGGCGTATTGAGGAAAAATTAATATCCCCAATCAAAAACTACACAGAAGCATTCTGTGAAACTTCTTTCTGTTCTGTGCATTCAACTAACAGAGTTGAAGCCTACTTTTGATTGAGCAGTTCTGAAACACCCGTTATGTAAAATCAGCAAGTGGACAGTCTGAGGGCTAGGGGGCCTATAGTAGAAAAAGGAATATGTCCTAATAAAAACTACACAGAATCCTTCTGTGAAAATTCTTTCTGTTCTCTGCATTCAACTAACAGAGTTGAAGCTCACTTTTCATTGAGCAGTTCTGAAACACTCTTTCTATAGAAACTGCAAGTGGACATTCAGAGCGAGAAGGGGCCTATAGTACAAAAAGTAGTATCTCCAAATAAAAACTACACAGAAGCATTCTGTGAAACAACTTTCTGTTCTGTGCATTCAACTAACACTGTTAAAGCTTACTTTTGATTGAGCAGTTCTGAAACACTCTTTCTGTAGAAACTGCAAGTGGACTTTCTGAGCGCTTATGAGGCTATAGTAGAAAGAGGAATATCTTCATTTAAAAACTACACAAAAGCATTCTGTGAAACTTCGTTCTGTTCTGTGCATTCAACTAACAGAGTTGAAGCTTACTTTTGATTGAGCAGTTCTGAAACACTCTTTCTGTAGAAACTGCAGGTGGACATTCAGAGCACTAAGGGGCCTACAGTAGAAAAAGTAATATCTCCAAATAAAAACTACCCAGAAGCCTTCTGTGAAACTTCTTTCTGTTGTCTGCATTCAATTAACAGAGTTGAACCTTTCTTTTCATTGAGCAGTTCTGAAACACTCTTGCTGTAGAAACAGCAAGTGGACATTCGGAGCGATAAGGGGCCTATAGTGGAAAAAGGAATATCTCCAAATAAAATCTACACAGAGGCATTCTGTGAAACTTCCTACTGTTCTCTGCATTCAACTAACATAGCTGAAGCTTACTTTTGATTGAATAGTTCTGAAAAACACTTTCTGTAGAAACTGAATGTTGACATCCGGAGCACAAAGGGGCCTAAAGTGGAGAAAGGAATATCTAAAAATAAAAACTATATAGAAGCATTCTGTGAAACTTCTTTCTGATCTATGTATTCAACTAACAGAGTTGAATCTTACTTTTGATTGAGGAGTTTTGAAACAATCTCTCTGTTGAAACTGCAATTGGAAATATTGAGCGCTACGCTGCCTATAGTGGAAAACGGAATATCTTCAAATGAAAACTAGAGAAAAGCATTCTGTGAAACACCTTTCTGTTCTGTGCATTCAACTAACAGAGTTGAACTTCACTTTTTTTTGAAGAGTTTTGAAACACTGTTTCTGTAGAAACTGCTAGTGGACATTTGGAGGGCTATTCGGCCTTTCTTGGAAAAAGGAATATCTTCAAATAAAAACTACAGAGAAGCATTCTGTGAAACTACTTTCTGATCTGGGCATTCAACTAACAGAGTAGAACCTTACTTTTGATTGAGGAGTTTTGAATAACTCTTTCTGTAGAAACTGTAAGTGGACATATGGAGTGCTATGTGTCCTATTGTGGAAAAAGGAATATCTTGAAATAAAAACTACACAGAAGCATTCTCTGAAACTTCTTTCCGTTCTGTGCATTCAACTAACAGGGTTTAAGCTTTCTTTTGATTGAGCAGTTCTGAAACACTCTTTCTGTAGAAACTGCAAGTGGACATTCTGAGGGCTAAGGTGCCTATAGTAGAAAAAGAAATATCTTCAAATAAAAACTACAAAGAAGCATTCTGTGAAACTTCTTTCAGTTCTGTGCATTCAACTAAAAGAGTTGAAGCTTGCTATTATTGAGCAGTTCTGAAACCCTTTTTCTGTAGAAACTGCATGTGGACATTCAGAGCACTAAGGGACTAAAGTGGAAAAAGGAATATCTTAAAATAAAAACTACACACAAGCATTCTGTGAAACCTGTTTCTGTTCTGTGAATTCAACTAACAGAGTTGAAGCTTGCTTTTGATTGAGCAGTTCTGAAACACTCTTTATCTGGAAACTGCAAGTGGACATTCGGAGCGCTAAGGGTCCTATCATGGAAAAAGCAACATCGCCAAATAAAAATACACGGAAGCATTCTGTGAAACTTCTTTCTGTTCTGTGCATTCAACAAAAGAGTTGAAACTTGCTTTTGATTGAGCAGTTCTGAAACACTCTTTCTGTATAAACTGCAAGTGGACATTGTGAGCACTAAGGGTCCTACACTGGAAAAAGGAATATCTCAAAATAAAACTACACAGAAGCATTCTGTGAAACTTCCTTCTTTTCCCTGCATTCAACTAACAGAGTTGAAGCTTACTTTTGATTGAGCAGTTCTGAAACTCTCTTTCTGTAGTAACTGCATGTGGATATTCGGAGTGCTAAGGGCTTACAGTGGGAAAAGGAATATCTCCAAAGAAAAACAACACAGAAGCATTCTATGAAACTTCTTTCTGTTCTCTGCATAAAAGTAACATAGTTGAAGCTTACTTTTGGTTGAGCAGTTCAGAAACACGCTTTCTGTAGAAACTGCAATTTGACATTTCGAGCGCTAAGGGGCCTATGATGGAAAAAGAATATCTCCAAATAAAAATACACAGAAGCATTCTGTGTAACTACTTTCTGTTCTGTACATTCAACTAACAGAGTTGAAACTTACTTTTGATTGAGCTGGTCTGAAAAACTCTTTCTGTAGAAACTGCAGGTGGACATTCGGAGCGCCAAGGGGCCTATAGTGGAAAAATTAACATCTCCAATAAAAAACTAAAAAGAAGCATTCTGTGAAACTTCTTTCTGTTCTGTGCATTCAACTAACAGAGTTAAAGCTTACTTTTGGTTGAGCAGTTCTGAAACTCTCTTTCTGTAGAAATTACAAGTTGACATTCCGAGCGCTAAGGGGCATTTAGTGGAAAAAAGAATATCTTAAAATAAAAACTACACAGAAGCATTCTGTGAAACTTCTTCCAGTTCTGTGCATTCAACTAAAAGTGTTGAAGCTTGCTTTTGATTGAGCACTTCTGAAACACTCTTTCTGTAGAAACTGCAATTGGACATTCACAGCACTATGTGTCCTGTAGGGGAAAAAGTAATATCTCAAAATAAAAACTACACAGAATTCTTCTCTGAAACGTCTTTCTGTTCTCTGCATTCAATTAACAGAGCTGAACCTTTCTTTTCACTGAGCAGTTCTGAAACACTCTTTCTGTAGAAACTGCAAGTGGACATTCGGAGCGCTAATGGGCCTATAGTGGAAAAAGGAATATCTTCAAATAAAAACTACACAGACGCATTCTGTGAAACTTCTTTCTGTTCTGTGCATTCAACTAACAGAGTTGAAGCTTACTTTTGAATGCGCAGTTCCGAATCCCTCTTTCTGTAGAAACTGCAAGTTGACATTCCTAGCACTAAGGGGTCAATAGTGGAGAAAGGAATATGTTAAAATAAAAACTACACAGAAGCATTCTGTGAAACTTCTTTCTGTTCTGTGCACTAAACTAAAAGAGTTGAAGCTTACTTTTGATAGACCAGTTCTGAAACACTCTTTCTGTAGAAATTGCAAGTGGACATTCAGAGCGCCAAGGGGCGTATTGAGGAAAAATTAATATCTCCAATCAAAAAACTACACAGAATCATTCTGTGAAACTTCTTTCTGTTCTGTGCATTCAACTAACAGAGTTGAAGCGTACTTTTGATTGAGCAGTTCTGAAACACTCGTTATGTAGAAACAGCAAGTGGACATTCTGAGGGCTAAGGGGCATATAGTAGAAAAAGTAATATGTCCTAATAAAAACTACACAGAATCCTTCTGTGAAAATTCTTTCTGTTCTCTGCATTCAACTAACAGATTTGAAGCTCACTTTTCATTGAGCAGTTCTGAAACACTCTTTCTGTAGAAACTGCAAGTGGACATTCACAGCGAGAAGGGGCCTATAGTTCAAAAAGTGGTATCTCCAAGTAAAAACTACACAGAAGCATTCTGTGAAACAACCTTCTGTTCTGTGCATTCAACTAACACTGTTGAAGCTTAATTTGATTGAGCAGTTCTGAAACACTCTTTCTGTAGAAACTGCAAGTGGATATTCGGAGCGCTAATGGGCCTATAGTGGAAAAAGGAATATCTTCAAATAAAAACTACACAGACGCATTCTGTGAAACTTCTTTCTGTTCTGTGCATTCAACTAACAGAGTTGAAGCTTGCTTTTGAATGAGCAGTTCCGAATCCCTCTTTCTGTAGAAACTGCAAGTTGACATTACTAGCGCTAAGGGGTCTATAGTGGAGAAAGGAATATCTTAAAATAAAAATTACATAGAAGCATTCTGTGAAACCTCTTTCTGTTCTGTGCACTAAACTAAAAGAGTTGAAGCTTACTTTTGATTGACCAGTTCTGAAACACTCTTTCTGTAGAAATTGCAAGTGGACATTCAGAGCGCCAAGGGGCGTATTGAGGAAAAATTAATATCTCCAATCAAAAACTACACAGAAGCATTCTGTGAAACTTCTTTCTGTTCTGTGCATTCAAATAACAGAGTTGAAGCGTACTTTTGATTGAGCAGTTCTGAAACACCCGTTATGTAGAATCAGCAAGTGGACATTCTGAGGGCTAAGGGGCCTATAGTAGAAAAAGTAATATGTCCTAATAAAAACTACACAGAAGCCTTCTGTGAAAATTCTTTCTGTTCTCTGCATTCAACTAACAGAGATGAAGCTCACATTTCATTGAGCAGTTCTGAAACACTCTTTCTGCAGAAACTGCAAGTGGACATTCAGAGCACTAAGGGGCATACAGTAGAAAAAGTAATATCTCCAAATAAAAACTACCCAGAAGCCTTCTGTGAAACTCCTTTCTGTTGTCTGCATTCAATTAACAGAGTTGAACCTTTCTTTTCATTGAGCAGTTCTGAAACACTCTTGCTGTAGAAACAGCAAGTGGACATTCGGAGCGATAAGGGGCCTATAGTGGAAAAAGGAATATCTCCAAATAAAATCTACACAGAGGCATTCTGTGAAACTTCCTACTGTTCTCTGCATTCAACTAACATAGCTGAAGCTTACTTTTGATTGAATAGTTCTGAAAAACACTTTCTGTAGAAACTGAATGTTGACATCCGGAGCACAAAGGGGCCTAAAGTGGAGAAAGGAATATCTAAAAATAAAAACTATATAGAAGCATTCTGTGAAACATCTTTCTGTTCTGTGCACTAAACTAAAAGAGTTGAAGCTTACTTTTGATTGACCAGTTCTGAAACACTCTTTCTGTAGAAATTGCAAGTGGACATTCAGAGCGCCAAGGGGCGTATTGAGGAAAAATTAATATCTCCAATCAAAAACTACACAGAAGCATTCTGTGAAACTTCTTTCTGTTCTGTGCATTCAAATAACAGAGTTGAAGCGTACTTTTGATTGAGCAGTTCTGAAACACCCGTTATGTAGAATCAGCAAGTGGACATTCTGAGGGCTAAGGGGCCTATAGTAGAAAAAGTAATATGTCCTAATAAAAACTACACAGAAGCCTTCTGTGAAAATTCTTTCTGTTCTCTGCATTCAACTAACAGAGATGAAGCTCACATTTCATTGAGCAGTTCTGAAACACTCTTTCTGCAGAAACTGCAAGTGGACATTCAGAGCACTAAGGGGCATACAGTAGAAAAAGTAATATCTCCAAATAAAAACTACCCAGAAGCCTTCTGTGAAACTCCTTTCTGTTGTCTGCATTCAATTAACAGAGTTGAACCTTTCTTTTCATTGAGCAGTTCTGAAACACTCTTTCTTTAGAAACTGCAAGTGGACATTCGGAGCAATAAGGGGCCTATAGTGGAAAAAGGAATATCTCCAAATAAAAACTACACAGAGGCATTCTGTGAACCTTCTTACTGTTCTGTGCATTCAACTAACATAGCTGAAGCTTATTTTGGTTGACTAGTTCTGAAACACACTTTCTGTAGGAACTGAAATTTGACATCCGGAGCACTAAGGGGCCTATAGTGGAAAAAGGAATATCGTAAAATAAAAACTACAGAGATGCATTCTGTGAAACACCTTTCTGTTCTGTGCATTCAAATAACAGAGTTGAAGCTTACTTTTGATTGAGTAGTTCTGAAAGACTCTGTCAGTAGAAACTGCAAATGGACAATCTTAGCGCTATGGGGGCGGTAGTAGAAAAAGGAATATCTTCAAACAAAAACTACACAGAAGCATTCTGTGAAACTTCTTTCTGTTCTGTGCATTCAACTAACAGGGTTGAAGCTTACTTTTGATTGAGCAGTTCTGAAACTCTCTTTCTGTAGAAACTGCAGGTGGACATTCGGAGCGCTAAGGGTCCTATAGTGGAAAAAGGAATATATTCAAATAAAAACTACACAGAAGCATTCTGTGAAACTTCTTTCTGTTCTGTCCATTCAACTAACGGAGTTGAAGCAGACTTTTGATTGAGCAGTTCTAAAACACACTTTCTGTAGAAACTGCAAGTTGACATTCCGAACGCTAAGGAGGCTATAGTGGAAAAAGTAATATCTCCAAATAAAAACTACACAGAAGCATTCTGTGAAACTTCTTTCTGTTCTGTGCATTCAACTAACAGGGTTGAAGCTTACTTTTGATTGAGCAGTTCTGAAACACTCTTTCTGTAGAAACTGCAGGTGGACATTCGGAGCGCTAAGGGTCCTATAGTGGAAAAAGGAATATATTCAAAGAAAAACTACACAGAAGCATTCAGTGAAACTTCTTTCTGTTCTGTCCCTTCAACTAATAGAGTTGAAGCTTACTTTTGATTCTGCAGTTCTCAAACACTCTTTCTGTAGAAACTGGAAGATGACATTCCGTGCGCTAAAGGGCCTATAGTAGAAAAAGGGATATCTTCAAAGAAAAACTACACAGAAGCATTCTGTGAAACTTCTTTCTGTTCTGTGCATTCAACTAACAGAGTTGAAGCTTACTTTTGACTGAGCAGTTCTGAAACACTCTTACCGTAGAAACTGCAAGTGGACATTCGGTGTCCTGGTGGCCTATAGTGGAAAAAGGAATATCCTCAAATAAAAACTACGCAGAAGCATTCTGTGAAACTTCTTTCTGTTCTGTGCATTCAACCAACGGAGTTGATGCTTACTTTTCATTGAGCAGTTCTAAAAATCTCTTTCTGTGGAAACTGCAAGTGGACATTCGGAGCACTAAGCGGCCTATAGTGGAAAATTGAATGTCTCCAAATAAAAGCTACACAGAAGCATACTGTGCAATTTCTTTCTATTCTTTGCATTCAACTAACAGTGTTGAAGCTTACTTTTGGTTGAGCAGTTCTGAAATACTCTTTCTGTAGAAACTGCAAGTGGACAATCGGACCGCTAAGGGGCGTACAGTGTAAGAACTTATATCTTCAAATAAAAACTACACAGAAGCATTCTGTGAAACTAATTTCTGTTCTTTGCATTCAACTAACAGAGCTGAAGCTTACTTTTGGGTGAGCAGTACTGAAAAACTCTTTCTGAAGAAACTGCATGTTGACATTCTGAGCGCTAAGGGGCCAATAGAGGAAAAAGGAATATCTTAAAATAAAAACTACACAGAAGCATTCTGTGAAACTTCTTTCTGTTCTGTGCATTCAACACACACAGTTGAAGCTTGCTTTTGATTGAGCAGTTCTGAAACACTCTTTCTGTAGAAACTGCAAGTGGAAATTCGGAGGGATAAGGGGCCTATAGTGGAAAAAGAAATATCCCCAAATAAAAAGTACACAGAAGCATTCTGTGAAACTTCTTTCTGTTCTCTGCATTCAACTAACAGACTTGAAGCTTACCTTTTATTGAGCAGTTCTGAAACACTCTTTCTGTAGAAACTGCAAGTAGAAAATCTGAGCGCTAAGGGGCCTATAGTAGAAAAAGGAATATTTCAATAAAAACTACACAGAAGAATTCTGTGAATCTACTTTCTGTTGTGTGCATTCAACTAAAAGAGTGGAAGCCTACTTTTGATTGAACAGTTGTGAAACACTCTTTCTGTAGAAACTGCAAGTGGACATTCAGAGAAATAAGGGGCCTATAGTGGAAAACGTAATATCTCCAAAGAAAAACTACACAGAAGCCTTCTGTGAAACAACTTTCTCTTCTCTGCATTCAACTAACAGAGTTGAAGCTTACTTTTGGTTGAGCAGTTCAGAGACACTCTTTCTGTAGAAACTGCTAGTTGATGTTCCGAGGGCTAAGGGGCCTATAGTGGAAAAAGGAATATCTTAAAATAAAAACTACACAGAAGCATTCTGTGAAACTTCTTTCTGTTCTGTGCATTCAACTAACAGAGTTGAAGCTTACTTTTGATTGAGCAGTTCTGAATCACTCCTTTCTGTAGATACTGCAAGTTGACATTCCGAAGGATAAGGGGCCTATAGTGGAAGAAGTGTTATCTTAAAATAAAAACTACACAGAAGCATTTTGTTAAACTTCTTTCTCTTCTGTGCATTCAACTAACAGAGTTGAAGCTTACACTTCATTGAGCAGTTCTGAAACTCTCTTTCTGTAGAAACTGCTAGTGGACACTCAGTGCGCTAAGGGGCCTATATTGGAAAAATTATATCTCCAATTAAAAACTAAACAGAAGCATTCTGTGAAACTTCTTTCTGTTCTGTGCATTCAACTAACAGAGTTGAATCTTACTTTTGATTTAGCAGTTCTGAAACACTCTTTTTGAAGAAACTGCAAGTGGACATTTAGAGCACTAAGGGGCTTATAGTGGAAAAAGAAATATCTCCAAATAAAAACTACACAGAAGCATTCTGTGAAAATTCTTTCTGTTCTGTGCATTCAACTCACACAGTTGAAGCTTACTTTTCATTGAGCAGCTCTGAAACACTCTTTCTGTAGAAAGTGCAAGTGGACAGTCGGAGCGCAAAGGGGCCTATAGTGGAAAAAGGAATAACTCCAAATAAAAACTACACAGAAGCATTCTGTGAAACCTCTTTCTGTTCTGTGCATTCAACTAACAGAGTTGAGGCTTACATTTGGTGGAGCAGTTCTGAAACACTCTTTCTGTAGAAACTGCAAGTTGACATTCCGAGCGCAAAGGGGCCTATAGTGGAAAAAAGAATATCATAAAATAAAAACTACACAGAAGCATCTTTTAAACTTCCTTCTGTTCTGTGCATTCAACTAACAGAGTTGAAGCTTACTTTTGATTGAGCAGTTCTGAAACACTCTTTCTGTTGAAACTGCAAGTTGACATTCCGACCGCTAAAGGGCCTATGGTGGCAAAAGGATTATCTCCAAATAAAAACTACACAGAACCATTCTGTGAAACATCTTTCTGTTCTGTGCATTCAACTAACAGAGTTGAAGCTTACTTTTGATAGAGCACATCTGAAACACTCTTTCTGTAGAAACTGCAAGTGGACATTCGGAGCGCTAAGTGGCCTATATTGGAAAAAGAAATATCTCCAAATAAAAACTACACAGCAGCATTCTGTGAAACTTCTTTCTGTTCTGTGCATTCAACTAACACAGCTGAAGCTTACTTTTGCTTGAGCAGTTCTGAAACACTCTTTCTGTAGAAACTGCAAGTTGACATTCCGAGCGCTAAGGGGCGTATAGGGGAAAAAGGAATATATTAAAATAAAAACTACACAGAAGTATTCTATAAAACTTCTTTCTGTTCTGTGCATACAACTAACAGCGTTCAAGCTTACTATTGATTGAGTAGTTCTAAAACACTCTTTCTGTAGAAACTGCAAGTGGACATTCGGAGCGCTAAGGGGCCTATAGTGGAAAAAGGAATATCTCCAAATAAAAACTACACAGAAGTATTCTGTGAAACTCCTTACTATTCTGGGCATTCAACTAACAGAGTTGAAGCTTACTTTGGATGGAACAGTTTTAAAACACTCTTTCTGTAGAAACTGAAAGTGGACATTCGGAGCACAAAGTGGCCTAGAGTGCAAAAAGGAATATCTCCAAATTAAAACTACACAGAATTATTCTTTGAATCACCTTTCTGTTCTGTGCATTCAACTAACAGATTTGAAGGTTACTTTTTATTGAGCAGTTCTGAAACACTCTTTCTGTAGAAAATGAAAGTGGACATTCGGAGCGCTAAGGGGCCTATAGTGGAAAAAGGAATATCTACAAATAAAACTACACTGAAGCATTCTTTGAAACTTCTTTCTATTCTGGGCACTCATCTAACAGAGTTGAAGCTTACTGTTGATTGAACAGTTCTGAAACACTCTTTCTGTGGAAACTGCAATTGGACATTCGGAGCACTAAGGGGCCTATAGCGCAAAAAGTATACTCCAAATAAAAACTGCACAGAAGCATTCTGTGAAACTACTTTCTGTTCTGTGTATTCAACTAACAGAGTTGAAGCCTACTGTTTATTGAGCAGTTCTGAAACACTCTTTCTGTAGAAACTGCAAGTGGACATTCTGAGTCCTAAGGGGCCTATAGTAGAAAAAGGAATATCTTGAAATTAAAACTACACGGAAGCATTCTGTGAAACTACTTTCTGTTCTGTGCATTCTACTACAAGAGTTGAAGCTTACTTTTGATTGAGCAGTTCTAATACACTCTTTCTGTAGAAACTGAAAGTGGAAATTCAGAGCACTAAAAGGCCTGTAGTGGAAAAGGAAATATCTCCAAATAAAAACTACACAGAATCCTTCTGTGAAACTCCTTTCTGTTCTCTGCATTCAACTAACAGTGTTGAAGGTTTCTTTTGATTGAGCAGTTCTGCAGCATTCTTTCTGTAGAAACTGCAAGTGGACATTCGTAGCGCTAAGAGTCCTATAGTGGAAAAAGAAATATCTCCAAATAAAAACTACACAGAAGCATTCTGTGAAACTTCTTTCTGTTCTATGCGTTCAACTAACAGACTTGAAGCTTACTTTTGATTGAGCAGTTCTGAAACACTCTTTCTGTAGAAACTGCAAGTGGACATTCTGAGCGCTAAGGGGCCTATAGTAGAAAACGAAATATCTTCAAATAAAAACTACACAGAAGTCTTCTGTGAAACTTCTGTCTCTTCTGTGCATTCAACTAAGAGTGTTGAAGCTTGCTTTTGATTGAGCAGTTCTGAAACAGTCTTTCTGAAGAAATTGGAAATGCACATTTGGAGCGCTAAGGGGCCCATATTGGAAAAAGTAATATCTCCAAATAAAACCTACCCAGAAGCATTCTCTGAAACTTCTTTCTGTTCTGTACATTCAACTAACAGAGTTGAAGCTTACTTTTGGTTGAGCAGTTCTGAGACACTCTTCCTGTAGAAATTGCAAGGGTACATTCCGAGCACAAAGGGGCCTGCAGTGGAAAAAAGAATATCTTAAAATAAAAACTACACAGAAGCATTCTGTGAAACTTCCTTCTGTTCTGTGCATTCAACTAAAAGAGTTGCAGCTTACTTTTTCTTGAGCAGTTCTGAAACACGCTTTCTGTAGAAACTGCAAGTGGACATTCGGAGCGCTAAAGGAACTACAGTGGAAGAAGGAATATCTTCAAATAAAAACTACACAGAAGCATAATGAGAAACTTCTTTCTGTTCTGTGCATTCAACTAACAGAGATGATGCTCACTTTTGATTGAGCAGTTCTGAAACACTATTTCTTTAGAGACTGCAAGTGGTCAATCAGAGCGCTAACGGGACAATAGTGGAAAAAGTAATATCTCCAAATAAAAACTATACAGATGCAGTCTGTGAAACTTCTTTCTGTTCTGTGCATTCAACTAACAGAGTTGAAGCTTAATTTTGGTTGAGCAGTGCTGAAACACTCTTTCTGTAGAAACTGCAATTGGACATTCAGAGCGCTAAGGGGCCTATAGTGGAAAAAGGAATATCTTAAAATAAAAACTACACCAAAGTATTCTATAAAACTTCTTTCAGTTCTGTGAATTCAACTAACAGAGTTGAAGCTTACTTTTGATTGAGCAGTTCTGAAACACTCTTTCTGTAGAAACTTCAAGTGGACATTCAGAGCTCTAAGGGGCCTATAGTGGAAAAAGTAATATCTCCAAATAAAAACTACACAGAAGCATTCTGTGAAACTTCTTTCTGTTCTCTGCATTCAACTAACAGAGTTGAAGCTTACTTTTCATTGAGCAGTTCTGAAATACTCTTTCTGTAGAAACTGCAAGTGGACAGTCGGAGCGCAAAGGGGCCTATAGTGGAAAAAGGAATATCTCCAAATAAAAACTACACAGAAGCATTCTGTGAAACCTCTTTCTGTTCTGTGCATTCAACTAACAGAGTTGAGGCTTTACATTGGTGGAGCAGTTCTGAAACACTCTATCTGTAGAAAATGAAAGTTGACATTCCGAGTGCTAAGGGGCCTATAGTGGAAAAAAGAATATCATAAAATAAAAACTACACAGAAACATTCTTTTAAACTTCCTTCTGTTCTGTGAATTCAACTAACTGAGTTGAAGCTTACTTTTGATTTAGCAGTTCTGAAACACTCTTTCTGTTGAAACTGCAAGTGGACATTCAGAGCACTAAGGGGCTTCTAGTGGAGAAAGTAACATCTGCATATGAAAACTACACAGAAGCCTTCTGTGAAACTTCTTTCAGTTCTCTGCATTCAACTGAGAGAGTTGAAGCTTACTTTTGATTGAGCAGTTCTGAAACACTCTTTCTGTAGAAACTGTAAGTTGACATTCGGAGCGCTAAGGGGCCTCTAGTGGAAAATGGAATATCTCCAAATAAAAACTACACAGAAGCATTCTGTGAACATTCTTTCTGTTCTGTGCATTCAACAAAGAGAGTTGAAGCTTGCTTTTGATTGAGCAGTTCTGAAACATTCTTTCTGTAGAAATTGCACGTGGACATTCAGAGCGCCAAGTGGCCTAGAGTGGAAAAAGAAATATCTCCAATTAAAAACTACACAGAAGCATTCTGTGAAACTACTTTCTGTTCTGTGCATTCAACTAACAGAGTTGAAGATTACTTTTCGTTGAGCAGTTCTGAAACACTGTTGCTGTAGATACTGCAAGTTGATATTCCGAGCGCTATAGGGCCTATAGTGGAAAAAAGAATATCTTAAAATAAAAACTACACAGAAGCATTCTGTGAAAGTTCCTTCTGTTCTGTGCATTCAAGTAACAGAGTTTAAGCTTACTTTTGATTGAGCAGTTCTGAAACACTCTTTCTATTGAATCTTCAAGTGGACATTATTAGCGCTAAGGGGCCTATAGTGGAAAAAGAAATATCTCCAAATAAAAACTACACAGAAGCATTCTGTGAAACTACTTTCTATTCTGTGCATTCAAGTAACAGAGTGGAAGCTTACATTTGATTGAGCAGTTCTGAAACATTCTTTCTGTAGACACTGCAAGTGGACATTCTGAGCGCTAAGGGGGCTTTAGTAGAAAAAGGAATATCTTCAAATAAAAACTACACAGAAGCATTCTTTGAAACTTCTTCCTGTTCTTTGCATTCAACTAACAGAGTTGAAGACTACTTTTGATTGAGCAGTTCTGAGACACACTTTCTGTAGAAACTTCAAGTGGACATTCAGAGCTCTAAGGGGCCTATAGTGGAAAAAGTAATATCTCCAAATAAAAACTACACAGAATCCTTCTGTGAAACTACTTTCTGTTGTCTGCATTCAACTAACAGAGTTGAAGCTTACGTTTCATTGAGCAGTTCGGAAACACTCTTTCTGTAGAAACTGCAAGTGGACATTCGGAGCACTAAGGAGCCTATATTGGAAAAGGAATATCTTCAAAAAAAAAACTACACAGAGGCATTCTGTGAAACTTCTTTCTGTTCTGTCCAATCAAGTAACAGAGTTGAAGCTGACTTTTGATTGAGCAGTTCTGAAACACTCTTTCTGTAGAAACTGCAAGTTGGCATGCCGACTGCTAAAGGGCTTATAGTAGATGAAGGAATATCTTCAGATAAAAGCTACACAGTAGCATTCTGTGAAAATTCTTTCTGTTCTGTGCATTCAAATAACAGAGTTGAAGCTTACTTTTGATTGAGCAGTTCTGAAACACTCTTTCTGTAGAAACTGCAAGTGGACATTCAGAGCACTAAAGGCCTTAGAGTGGAAAAAGTAATATCTTCAAATAAAAACTACACAGAAACATGCAGTGAAACTTCTTTCTCTTCTGTCCTTTCACCTCACAGAGTTGAAGATTACATTTGATTGAGCAGTTCTGAAACACTCTCTCTGTATAAATTGGAAGATGACATTCCATGCGCTAAAGGCCTATAGTGGAAAAAGGGATATCTTCAAATAAAAACTACAAGAAGCATTCTGTGAAACTTCTTTCTGTTCTGTGCATTCAACTAACAAAGTTGAAGCTTACTATTGATTGAGCAGTTCTGAAACACTCTTTCTGTAGAAACTGCAAGTGGACATTAGGAGCGCTAAGGGGCCTAGAGTGGAAAAATTAATATCTTCAAATAAAAACTACACAGAGGCATTCTGTGAAACTTCTTCCTGTTCTGTCAATTCAAGTAGCAGAGTTGAAAACTGACTTTTGATTGGGCAGTTCTGAAACACTCTTTCTGTAGAAACTCCAAGTTGACATTCCGACCGCTAAAGGGCCTCTAGTGGATAAAGGATATCTTCAGATAAAAACTATACAGAAGCATTCAGTGAAAATTCTTTCTCTTCTGCGCATTCAACTAACAGAGTTGAAGCTTACTTTTGATTGAGCAGTTCTGAAACACTCTTTCTGCAGAAACTGCAAGTGGACATTCTGAACGCTAAGGGGCCTATAGTGGAAAAAGTAATATCTTCAAATAAAAACTACACAGAAACATGCAGTGAAACTTCTTCTCTTCTGTCCTTTCACCTCACAGAGTTGAGATTACATTTGATTGAGCAGTTCTGAAACACTCTCTCTGTAGAAATTGGGAAGATGACATTCCATGCGCTAAAGGGCCTATAGTGGAAAAAGGGATATCTTTCAAATAAAAACTACAAGAAGCATTCTGTGAAACTTCTTTCTGTTCTGTGCATTCAACTAACAGAGTTGAAGCTTACTATTGATTGAGCAGTTCTGAAACACTCTTTCTGTAGAAACTGCAAGTGGACATTAGGAGCGCTAAGGGGCCTAGAGTGGAAAAATTAATATCTTCAAATAAAAACTACACAGAGGCATTCTGTGAAACTTCTTCCTGTTCTGTCAATTCAAGTAGCAGAGTTGAAACTGACTTTTGATTGGGCAGTTCTGAAACACTCTTTCTGTAGAAACTCCAAGTTGACATTCGACCGCTAAAGGGCCTCTAGTGGATAAAGGATATCTTCAGATAAAAACTATTACAGAAGCATTCAGTGAAAATTCTTTCTCTTCTGCGCATTCAACTAACAGAGTTGAAGCTTACTTTTGATTGAGCCAGTTTCTGAAATACTCTTTCTGTAGAAACTGCAAGTGGACATTCGGAGAACTAAGCGGTTTAGTGTGGAAAAAGGGATATCTTCAAATAAAAACTACAAGAAGCATTCTGTGAAAGTTATTTCTGTTCTGTGCATTCAACTAAAAGAGTTGAAGCTGACTTTTGATTGAGCAGTTCTGAAACACTCTTTCTGTAGAAACTGCAAGTTGACATCCCGAGCTCTAAGGAACCTATAGAGGAAAAAGTAATATCTCCAAATAATAACTACATAGAAGCATTCTGTGAAACTTCTTTCTGTCCTGTGCATTCAACTAACAGACTGGAAGCTTACTTTTGATTGAGCAGTTCTGAAACACTCTTTCTGTAGAAACTGCAAGTGGACATTTGGAGCGCTAAGGGGCCAATTGTGGAAAAAGGAATATCTTAAAATAAAAACTACACATAAGCATTCAGTGAAACTTTTTTCTGTTCTGTCCTTTCAACTACCAGAGTTGAAACTTACTTTTGATTGAGCAGTTCTGAAACACACTTTCTATAGAACTGCAAGTTGACATGCCGTGCGCTAAGGGGCCTATAGTGGAAAAAGGGATATCTTCAAATAAAAACTGCAGAGAAGCATTCTGTGAAACTTCTTTCTGTCTCTGCATTCAACTAACAGAGTTGAAGCTTACTTTTGATTGAGCAGTTATGAAACACCCTTTCTGTAGAAACTGCAGGTGGACATTTCGTAGCGCTAAGGGGCCTATAGTGGAAAAAGAAATTCCTCCAAATAAAAACTACACAGAAGCATTCTGTTAACTTCCTTCTGTTCTGTGCATTCAACTAACAGCTTTGAAGCTTACTTTTGATTGAGCAGTTCTGAAAACTCTCTTTCTGTAGAAACTGCAGGTGACCATTCTGAATGCTAAGCGGCCCTATAGAGGAAAAAGTAATATCTTCAAAATAAAAACTACATAGAAGCATTCTGTGAAACTTCTTTCTGTCCTGTGCATTCAACTAACAGAGTTGAAGCTTACTTTCGATTGAGCAGTTCTGAAACACTCTCCTGTAGAAACTGGAAGTTGATATTCCGCTCGCTAAATTTCCTATAGTGAAAAAGGGATATCTTCAAATAAAAACTACAGAGAAGCATTCAGTGAAACTCCTTTCTGTTCTGAGCATTCAACTAACAGATTTTGGAAGCCTTACTTTTTGATTGAGCAGTCTAAACTCTCTTTCTGTAGAAACTGCATGTGGACATTCGGAGCACTAAGGGGCCTATTGTGGAAAAAGGAATTTCTTTAATGAAAACTACGCTGAACATTCAGTGAAACTTCTTTCTGTTCTGTCCTTTCAACTAACAGAGTTCAAGCTTACTTTTGATGAGCAGTTCTGAAACCACTCTTTCTGTAGAAAGTGGAAGTTGACTTCTGTGCGCTAAATGGCCCCGTAGTGGAAAAAGTGATCTCTTCAAATAAAACCTACACAGAATTACTCCTGTGAAACTTCTTTCTCTTCTGTGCATTCAACTAACAGATTTGAAGCTTACTTTTGATTAGCAGTTCTGAAACACTCTTTGTCCAGAACCTGCATGGGGACAATCGGAGCACTAAGGGGACTATAGCGGAAAAAGGAATATCTTCAAATAAAAACTACACAGAAGCATTCTGTGAACATCTTTCCTGTTCTGTCCATTCAGCTAACAGGGTTGAAGCTTACATTTGATCAGCATTTCTGAATCACTCTTTCTGTAGAAACTGCATGTGGACATTCTGAACGCTGAGGGGCATCTAGTGGAAAAAAGCAATATCTTCAAATAAAACTATACAGAAGCATTCTGTGAAACTTCCTTCTGTTCTGTCCATTCAACTAACAGATTTGAAGCTTACTTTTGATTGAGCAGTTCTGAAAACACTCTTTGTCCAGAAACTGCATGGGGACAATCGGAGCACTAAGGGACTATAGCGGAAAAAGGAATATCTTCAAATAAAAACTACACAGAAGCATTCTGTGAAACCATCTTTCTGTTCTGTCCATTCAGCTAACAGGGTTGAAGCTTACTTTTGATTCAGCAGTTCTGAATCACTCTTTCTGTAGAAACTGCATGTGGAAATTCTGAACGCTGAGGGGCATCTAGTGGAAAAAAGGATTATCTTCAAATAAAACAAATACAAAGTATTCTGTGAAACTTCCTTCTTTTCTGTCCATTCAACTAACAGATTTGAAGCTGACTTTTGATAGAGCAGCTCTGAAACACACTTTCTGTAGAAACTGCAAGTAGACATTCGCAGCGCTAATGGCCTGTAGTGGAAAAATAATACCTTCAAATAAAACTACACAGAAGCATTCTGTGAAACTTCTTCTCTTCTGTCCATTCAGACTTAACAGAAGTTGAAACCTTACTTTTTGATTTAGCAGTTCGAAACACTCTTTCTGTAGAAACTGCAAGTGGACAATCCGAGCGCAAACCATCCTATAGTGGAAAAAGGAATATCTTCAAATAAAAACTCAAGGAAGCATTCAGAGAAACTTCTTCTGTTCTGTCCTTTGAACTAACAGAGTTGAAGCTTACTTTTTGATTGACAGTACTGAAACACTCTTTCTGTAGAAACTGGAAGTTGACATTCTGTGCGCTAAAGGGCCTATAGTGGAAAAAGGGATATCTTCAAATAAAACTACACAGAAGCATTCTGTGTAACATCTTTCTGTTCTGTGCATTCAACTAACGGAGTTGAAGCTTACTTTTGATTGACCAGTTCTGAAACACCCTTTCTGTAGAAACTGCAAGTGGACATTCGGAGCGCTAAGGGGCCTATAGTGGAAAAAGGAATATCTTCAAATAAAAATTACACAGAAGCATTCTGCAAAACTTCTTTCTCTTCTGTCCATTCAACTAATAGAGTTGAAGTTTACTTTTGATTGAGCAGTTCTGAAACACTCTTTCAGTACACACTGAAAGTTGACATTCCGAATGCTAAAGTGCCTGTAGTGGAAAAAGGGATATCATCAAATAAAAACTACACAGAAGCATTCTGTGAAACTTCCTTCTGTTCTGTGCATTAAACTAACAGAGTTGAAGCTTACTTTTTATTGAGCAGTTCTGAAACACTCTTTCTGTAGAAACTGCAAGTTGACATCTCAAGGACTGAGAGGCCTAAAGTGTAAAAATAGATATCTTCAAATAAAAACTACACAGAATCATTCTGTGAAACTTCTTTCTGTACTGTGCATTCAACTAACAGAGTTGAAGCTTACTTTTGATTGAGCAGTTGTGAAACACTCTTTCTGTAGAAACTGCAAGTTGACATTTCGAGCGCTAAATAGCCTAAAGTCTAAAAAGGGATATCTTCAAATAGAAACAACACAGAAGCATTCTGCGAAACCTCTTTCAGTTCTGTGAATTCAACTAACAGAGTTGAAGCTCACTTTTGATTGGGCAGTTCTCAAACACTCTTTCTGTACAAACTACAAGTTGACATTCTGACCGCTAAAGGCTCATAGTGGATAAAGGGATATTTCAGATAAAAACTACACAGAAGCATTCTGTGAAACTTCTTTCTGTTCTGTGCATTCAACTAACAGAGTTGAAGGTTACTATTGATTGAGCAGTTCTGAAACACCCTTTCTGTAGAAACTGCAAGTGGATATTCGGTGCCCTAAGGGGCCTGTAGTGGAAAAGGAAATATCTCCAAATAAAAACTACACAGAAGTATTCAGTGAAACTTCTTTCTGTTCTGTCTTTCAACTATCCGAGTTGAAGCTTACTTTTGATTGAGCAGTTCTGAAACACTCTTTCTGTGGAAACTGAAAGTTGAGATTCCGTGTGCTAAAGGGACTGTAGTGGAGAAAGAGATACATTCATATGAAAAATACTCAGAAGCATTCTGTGAAACTTCTTTCTGTTCTGTCCATTCAACTAACAGAGTTGAAGCTGACTTTTGATTGAGCAGTTCTGAAACACTCTTTCTGTAGAAACTGCAAGTTGACATTCCGACCGCTAAATGCCCATAGTGGATAAAGGGATATTTCAGATAAAAACTACACAGAAGCATTCTTTGAGATACTTTCTGTTCTGTGCATTCAACTAACAGAGTTGGAGGTTACATTTGATTGAGCAGTTCTGAAACACTCTTTCTGTAGAATCTGCAAGTGAACATTCGGAGCGCTAAGGGGCCTATAGTGGAAAAAGAAATATCTTCAAATAAAAACTACACAGAAGCGTTCTGTGAAACTTCTTTCCGTTCTGTCCATTCAACTAACAGAGTTGAAGCTCACCTCTGATTGAGCAGTTCTGAAACACTCTTTCTGTAGAAAATGCAAGTTGACATTCCGAGCGCTAAGGATCCTATACTATAAAAAGTAGTATCTCCAAATAAAGACTACACAGAAGCATTCTGTGGAACATCTTTCTGTTCTGTGCATTCAACTAACAGTGTTGAAGCTTACTTTTGATTGAGCAGTTCTGAAACACTCTTTCTGTAGAAACTGCAAGTGGACACACGGAGCGCTAAGGGGCCTACAGTGGAAAAAGGAAGGTCTTCAAATAAAAACAACACAGAAGCATTCAGTGAAACTTCTTTCTGTTATGTCCTTTCAACTATCATAGTTGAAGCTCACTTTTGATTGAGCAGTTCTGAAACACTCTTTCTGTAGAAACTGGAAGTTGACATTCTGTGTGCTAAAGGGCCTGTAGTGTAAAAAGGGATATCTTCAAATGAAAACTACACAGAAGCATTCTGTGAAACTTCTTTCAGTTCTGTCCATTCAACTAACACATTTGAAGCTGACTTTTGAATGAGCAGTTCTGAAACACTCTTTCTGTAGAAATTGCAAGTGGACATTCGGACCGCTAAGTGGCCTATAGTGGAAAAAGGAATATCTTCAAATAAAAACAACACAGAAGCGCTCTGTGAAACTTCTTTCTGTTCTGTCCATTCAACTAACACAGTTGAAGCTGACTTTTGAATGAGCAGTTCTGAAACACTCTTCCTGTAGAAATTGTAAGTTGATATTCGGAGCACTAAGGAGCCTATAGTGGAAAAAGTAATATCTCCAAATAAAAACTACACAGAAGCATTCTGTGAAATTTCTTTCGGTTCTGTAAATTCAACTAACAGAGTTGAAGCTTACTTTTGATTGAGCAGTTATGAAACACTCCTTCTGTGGAAACTGCAACTTGACATTCCGACCGCTAAAGGGCCTACAGTGAATAAAGGGATATCTTCAGATAAGAAATACACAGAAGCATTCTGTGAAACTTCTTTCCGTTCTCCGCATTCAACTAACAAATTTGAAGCTTACTTTTGATTGAGCAGTTCTGAAACACTCTTTCTGTAGAAACTGCTCGTGGATGTTCCGTGCGCTAAAGGGCACATAGAGGAAAAAGGAATATCTTCAAATAAAAACTACACAGAGGCATTCTGAGAAACCTCTTTCTATTCTGTCCATTCAACTAACAGAGTTGAAGCTGACTTTTGATTCAGCAGTTCTGAAACACTCTTTATGTAGAAACTGCAAGTTGACATTCCGACCGCGAAAGGGCCTATAGTGGTTAAAGTGATATCTTCAGATAAAAACTACAGATGCATTCTGTGAAAATTCTTTCTGTTCTCTGCATTCAACTAACAAATTTGAAGCTTACTTTGATTGAGCAGTTCTGAAACACTCTTTCTGTAGAAACTGAAAGTGGACATTCGGAGCGCTAAGGAGTCTATAGTGGAAAAAGGGATATCTTCAAATAAAAACTACACAGAAGCATTCTGTGAAAATTCTTTCTGTTCTGTCCATTCAAATAACAGAGTTGAAGCTTACTTTTGTTTGAGCAGTTCTGAAACACTCTTTTGGTAGAAACAGCAAGTTGACATTCTGAGCACTAAAGGGCCAATAGAGGAAAAAGAGATATCTTCAAATAAAAACTACACAGAAGCATTCTGTGAAACTACTTTCTGCTCTGTGCATTCAACTAACAGAGTTGACAATTACTTTTGATTGAGCAGTTCTGAAACACTCTTTCTGCAGAACCTGCAAGTGGACATTCGGAGCGCTAAGGGGCCTACAGTGGAAAAAGGAATATCTTCAAATAAAAACTACACAGAAGCATTCAGTGAAACTTCTTTCTGTTCTGTCCTTTCAACTAACAGAGTTGAAGCTTACTTTCGATTGAGCAGTTCTGAAGTACTCTTTCTGTAGAAACTGGAAGTTGACAATCCGTGCACTAAAGGGCCTATAGTGGAAAAGGGATATCTACTAATAAAAATTACACAGAAGCATTCTGTGAAACTTCTTTCTGTTCTGTGCACTCAACTAACAGAGTTGAAGCGTACTTTTCATTGAGCAGTTCTGAAACACTCTTTCTGTAGAAACTGCAAGTGGACATTAGGAGCGCTAGGGGCCAATAGTGGAAAAAGTAATATCTTCAAATAAAAACTACACAGAAGCATTCTGTGAAACTTCTTTCTCTTCTGTCCATTCAACTAACAGTGTTCAAGCTTACTTTTGATTGAGCACTTGTGAAACTCTCTTTCTGTAGAAACTGCAAGTCGACATTCCAAGCGATAAAGGGCCTATAGTGGAAAAAGGGATATCTTCAAATAAAAACTACACAGAAGCATTCTGTGAAACTTCTTTCTGTTCTCTGCACTAAAGAAACAGAGTTGAAGCTTACTTTTGATTGAGAAGTTATGAAACACCATTTCTGTAGAAACTGCAGGTGAACATTCGGAGCGCTAAGGGGCCTATAGTGGAAAAAGAAATATGTCCAAATAAAATCTCACAGAAGCATTCTGTGAAACTTCTTTCTGTCTGTCCATTCAACTAACAGTGTTGAAGCTGACTTTTGATTGAGCAGTTCTGAAACACTCTTTCTGTAGAAACTGCAAGTTGACATTCCGACCGCGAAAGGGCCTATATTGGTTAAAGTGATGTCTTCAGATGAAAACAACACAGATGCATTCTGTGAAAATTCTTTCTGTTCTCCGCATTCAACTAACAAATTTGAAGCTTACTTTGATTGAGCAGTTCTGAACACTCTTTCTGTAGAAACTGCAAGTGGACATTCGGAGCGCTAATGGGTCTATAGTGGAAAAAGGGATATCTTCAAATAAAAACTACACAGAAGCATTCTGTGAAACTTCTTTCTGTTCTGTCCATTCAACTAACAGAGTTGAAGCTTCCTTTTGTTTGAGCAGTTCTGAAAACTCTTTCGGTAGAAATTGCAAGTTGACATTCTGAGCGCTAAAGGGCCAATAGTGGAAAAAGGGATTTCTTCAAATAAAAACTACACAGAAGCATTCTGTGAAACTTCTTTCTGTTCTGTGCATTCAACTAACAGAGTTGAAGCTTACTTTTGATTGAGCAGTTCTGAAACACTCTTTCTGTAAACCTGCAAGTGGACATTCGGAGCGCTAAGGGGCCTACAGTGGAAAAAGGAATCTTCAAATAAAAACTACACAGAAGCATTCAGTGAAACTTCTTTCTGTTCTGTCCTTTCAACTAACAGATTGAAGCTTACTTTTGATTGAGCAGTTCTGAAACCTTTCTGTAGAAACTGGTTGACAATCCGTGCACTAAAGGGCCTATAGTGGAAAAAGGGATATCTTCAAATAAAAACTACACAGAAGCATTCTGTGAAACTTCTTTCTGTTCTGTGCATTCAACTAACAGTTGAAGCTTACTTTTCATTGAGCAATTCTGAAACACTCTTTCTGTAGAAATGCAAGTGGACATTAGGAGCGCTGGGGACCAATAGTGGAAAAAGGAATATCTTCATATAAAAACTACACAGAAGCATTCTGTGAAACTTCTCTCTTTTCTGTGCATTCAACTAACAGTGTTCAAGTTACTTTT
>NW_022097616.1:0-32259 GCF_006542625.1 Nomascus leucogenys
AGAAAGAGTGTTTCAGAGCTGCTCAATCAAAAGTAAGTTTCAACTCTGTTAGTTGAATGCACAGAACAGAAAGAAGTTTCACAGAATGCTTCTGTGTAGTTTTTATTTGAAGATATTACTTTTTCCGCTGTACGCCTCTTAGTGCTCCGAAGGTTCACTTGCATTTTCTACTGAAAGAGTGTTTCAGAACTGCTCAATCAAAAGTAAGGTTCAACTCTTTAGTTGAATGCACAGAACAGAGAGGTTTCACAGATAGCTTCTGTGTAGTTTTTATTTGAACATATTCCTTTCTCAACTATAGGCCTCTTAGCGCCCTGAATGTCCGCTTGCTTTTTCTACAGAAAGAGTGTTTCAGAACTGCTCAATCAAAACTAAGGTTCAACTCTGTTAGTTGAAAGCACAGAACAGAAAGAAGTTTCACAGATTGCTTCTGTGTAGTTTTCATTTGAAGATAATCCTTTTTCCACTATAAGGCCTATTAGCGAGATGAAAGTCCACTTGCATTTTCTAGAGAAAGAGAGTTTCAGAAGTGCTCAATCAAAAGTAAGGTTCAATTCTGTTAGTTGAATGCACAAACAGAAAGAAGTTTCACAGATTGCTTCTGTGTAGTTTTTGTTTGAAGATATTCGTTTTCCACTGTAGGCCTCTTAGCGCCATGAATGTCCACTTGCATTTTCTATAGAAAGAAAATTTCAGGACTGCTCAATCAAAATTAAGGTTCAACTGTGTTAGTTGAAAGAACAGAACAGTAAGAAGTTACACAGATGAGTTCTGTGTGGTTTTCATTTGAAGATATTCCTTTTTCCACCATAGGCCTTCTTAGCGCCCTGAATGTCCACTTGCATTTTCTACAGAAAGAGTGTTTTCAGAACTACTCAATCAAAAACCAAGGTACAACTCTGTTAGTTGAATGCACAGAAGATTAAAAAGTTTCACAGATTGCTTCTGTGTAGTTTTAATTTGAAGATATTCCTTTTTCCACTATAGGTGTCTTAGCGCCATGAATATCCAATTGCATTTTCTACAGAAAGAGTGTTTCAGAACTGCTCAATCAAAATTAAGGTTCAACTGTGTTAGTTGAAGAACAGAACAGTAAGAAGTGTCACAGATTGCTTTCTGTGTAGTTTTTATTTGAAGATATTCCTTTTTCCGCCATAGGCCTCTTAGCGCTCTGAATGTCCACTTGCATTTTCTACAGAAAGAGTGTTTCAGAACTGCTCAATCAAAAGTAAGGTTCTATTCTGTTTGTTGAATGCACGGAACAGAAAGAAGTTTCACAGATTGCTTCTGTGTAGTTTCAATTGAACATATTCCTTTTTCCACTATAGGCCTCTTAGTGCCCTGAATGTTCACTTGCATTTTCTACAGAAAGAGTGTTTTCAGAACTGCTCAATCAAAAGTAAGGTTCAACTCTGTTAGTTGAATGCACAGAACAGAAAGAAGTTTCACAGAATGCTTCTGTGTAGTTTTTATTTGAAGATATTGCTATTTCCGCTATAGGCCTCTTAGCGCTCCGAATGTCCACTTGCATTTTCTACAGAAAGGGTGTTTCAGAACTGCTCAATCAAAAGTAAGGTTAAACACTCTTAGTTGAATGCGCAGAACAGTAAGAAGTTTCACAGATTACTTCTGTGTAGATTTTATTTGAAGATATTCCATTTTCCACTATAGGCCTCTTAGCGCCCATAATGTCCACTTGCATTTTCTACAGAAAGAGTGTTTCAGAACTGCTCAACTCAAAAGTAAGGTTCAACTCTGTTAGTTGAATGCACAGAACAGAAAGAAGTTTCACAGAATGCTTCTGTGTAGTTTTAATTTGCAGATATTCCTATTTCTGCTATAGGCCTCTTAGCGCTCCGAATGTCCACTTGCATTTTCTACAGAAAGGGTGTTTCAGAACTGCTCAATCAAAATTAAGGTTCAACTCTGTTAGTTGAATGCACAGAACAGAAAGAAGTTTCACAGAATGCTTCTGTGTAGTTTTCATTTGAAGATATTCCTATTTCCGCTATAGGACTCTTAGCACTCCGAATGTCCACTTGCATTTTCTACAGAAAGGGTGTATCAGAACTGCTCAATCAAAAGTAAGGTTGAACTCTGTTAGTTGAATGCACAGAACTGTAAGAAGTTTCACAGATAGCTTCTGTGTAGTTTTTATTTGAACATATTCCTTTTTCAGCTATAGGCCTCTTAGCGCCCTGAATGTTCACTTGCATTTTCTGCAGAAAGAGTGTTTCAGAAGTGCTCAATCAAAACTGAGGTTCAACTCTGTTAGTTGAATGCACAGAACAGATAGAAGTTTCACAGATTGCTTCTGTGTAGTTTTTGTTTGAAAATAGTCCTTTTTCCACTATAGGCCCCTTAGCGCCCTGAATGTCCACTTGCATTTTCTACAAAAAGAGTGTTTCAGAACTGCTCAATCAAAAGTAAGGCTCTACTCTGTTAGTTGAAAGCAGAGAACAGAAAGAAGTTTCACAGAATGCTTCTGTGTAGTTTTTCTTTGAAGATATTACTTTTTCCACTATAGGCCTCTTAGCGCTCCGAAGGTCCACTTGCGTTTTCCACAGAAAGAGTGTTTCAGATCTGCTCAATCAAAAGTAAGGTTCAACACTTCTAGTTGAATGCACAGAACAGAGAGAAGTTTCACTGATAGCTTCTGTGTAGTTTTTATTTGAACATATTCCTTTCTCAACTATAGGCCTCTTAGCGCCCTGAATGTCCGCTTGCTTTTTCTACAGAAAGAGTGTTTCAGAACTGCTCAATCAAAACTAAGGTTCAACTCTGTTAGTTGAATGGACAGAACAGAAAGAAGTTTCACAGATTGCTTCTGTGTAGTTTTTATTTGAAGACATTCCTTTTGCTGCTATAGGCCTCTTAGCGCTCCGAATGTCCACTTGCATTTTCTACAAAAGGAGTGTTTCAGAACTGTTCAATCAAAAGTAAGGTTCAACTCTGTTAGTTGAATGCACAGAACAGAAAGAAGTTTCACAGATTGCTTCTCTGTAGTTTTTATTTGAAGATATTCCTTTTTCCACTTTAGGCCTCTTAGCGCCATGAATGTCCACTTGCATTTTGTACAGAAAGAGTGTTTCAGATCTGCTCAATCAAAACTAAGGTTCAACTCTGTTAGTTGAAAGCACACAACAGTAAGAAGTTTCACAGATTGCTTCTGTGTAGTTTTCATTTCAAGATATTCCTTTTTCCACCATAGGCCTCTTAGCACCCTGAATGTCCACTTGCATTTTCTACAGAAAGAGTGTTTCAGAACTGCTCAATGAAATGTAAGGTTCAACTCTGTTAGTTGAATGCCCAAAAGAGAGAGAAGTTTCACAGAATGCATCCGTGTAGTTTTTATATTGTGATATTCCTTTCTCCGCTATAGGCCTCTTAGCGCTCCGAATGTCCACTTGCATTTTCTACAGAAAGAGTGTTTCAGAACTGTTCAATGAAAAGTTAGGTTCAACTCGGTTAGTTGAATGCACAGAACAAAAAGAAGTTTCACAGATTGCTTCTGTTTAGTTTTTATTTGAACATATTAATTTTTCCGCTGTAGGCCTCTTAGCGCCCTGAATTTCCACTTCCATTTTCTACAGAAAGAGTGTTTCAGAACTGCTCAATGAAAACTAAGGTTCAACTCTGTTAGTTGAATGCACAGAACAGTAAGACGTTTCACAGATTGCTTCTGTGTAGTTTTTGTTTGAAGATATTCCTTTTTCTACTATAGGCCTCTTAGCGCCATGAATGTCTACTTGCATTTTCTACAGAAAGAGTGGTTCAGAACTGCTCAATGTAAATTAAGGTTCAACAGTGTTAGTTGAAAGAACAGAACAGTAAGAAGTTTCACAGATTTCTTCTGTGTAGTTTTTATTTGAAGATATTACTTTTTCCACCATAGGCCTCTTAGCGCTACGAATGTCCACTTGCATTTTCTACAGAAAGAGTGTTTCAGAACTGCTCAATCAAAAGTAAGGTTCAACTCTGTTAGTTGAATGCACAGATGACAATGAATTGTCACAGAATGCTTCTGTGTTGCTTTTCATTTGAAGATATTCCTTTTTCCAATATATGCCTCTTAGCGCTCCGACTGTCCACTTGCAGTTTCTACAGAAAGTGTGTTTCAGAGCTGCTCAATCAAAAGTAAGGTTCAACTCTGTTAGTTGAATGCCAAAATCAGAAAGAATATTCACAGAATGCTTCTGTGTAGTTTTTATTTGAAGATATTCCTTTTTCCAGAATAGCTCTCTTAGGACTCCAAATGTCCACTTGCCGTTTCTACCGATAGAGTGTTTCACAACTGCTCAATCAAAATTAAGGTTCAACTCTGTTAGTCGAATGCACAGATCAGAAAGAAGTTTCACAGAATGCTTCTGTGTAGTCTTTATTTGAAGATATTTCTTTTTCCACTATTGACCTCTTAGCGTTCCGAATGTCCACTTGCAGTTTCTACAGAAAGAGTGTTTCAGAGCTGCTCAATCAAAAGTAAGGTTCAACTCTGTTAGTTGAATGTCGAAATCACAAAGAAGATTCACAGAATGCTTCTGTGTAGTTTTTATTTGAAGATATTCCTTTTTCCACTGTAGGCCTCTTAGTGCTCCAAATATCCACTTGCAGTTTCTTCAGAAAGAGTGTTTGAAAACTCATTCAAAAGTAAGGTACACATCTGTTAGTTGAACGCAGAGATCAGCAAGAAGTTTCACAGAATGCTACTGTGTTTTCTTTATTTGAATATATTCCTTTTTCCACTATAGGCCACTTAGCGCTCTGAATGTACACTTGCACTATCTACAGAAAGAGTGTTTCAGAACGGCTCAATCAAAAGTAAGGTTCAAGTCTGTTAGTGGAATGCGCAGATCAGAAAGATGTTTCGCAGAATGCTTCTGTGTAGTTTTTATTTGAAGATATTTCTTTTTACACTATAGGCCTCTTGCACTCCGAATGTCCACTTGCAGTTTCTACAGAAAGTGTGTTTCAGAACTGCTCAATCAAAAATAAGGTTCAACTCTGTTAGTTGAATGCGCAGATCAAAACAAGTTTCACATAATGCTTCTGTGTAGTTTCTTTTTGAGGATATTCCTTTTTCCACTACAAGCCTCTTAGCGCTCCAAATACCGCTTGTAGTTTCTACAGAAAGAGTGTTTCAAAACTCCTCAATCAACATTTAGGTTCAACTCTGTTAGTTAAATGCAGAGATCAAAAAGCTGTTTCCCAGAATGCTTCTGTGAAGTTTTTATTTGAAGATATACCTTTTTCCACTCTAGGCCTCTTAGCGCTCCGAATGTCCACTTGCAGTATGTACAGAAAGAGTGTTTCAGAATTGCTCAATCAAAAGTAAGGTTCAACTCTGTTAGTTGAATGCACAGATCAGAAAGAAGTTTCACAGAATGCTTCTGTGTAGTTTTTTTTTGAAGATATTCCTTTTTCATCTATAGGCCTCTTAGTGCTCCAAATATCCACTTGCAGTCTCTACAGAAAGAGTTTTTCAAAAGTCCTCAATTAAAAGTAAGTTTCAACTCTGTTAGTTGAAAGCACAGAGCAGTAAGAAGTTTCACAGAATGCTTCTGTGTAGTTTTTACTTGAAGATATTCCTTTTTCCACTATAGGCCTCTTAGTGCTGCGAATGTCCACTTGCAGTTTCTACAGAGAGAGTGTTTCAGAACTGCTCAATCAAAAGTAAGGTTCAACACTGTTAGTTGAATGTGCAGATCAGAAAGTAGTTTCACAGATTGCTTCTGTGTAGTTTTTATTTGAAGTTATTCCTTTTTCCACTATAGGCCTCTTAGTGCTGCGAATGTCCACTTGCAGTTTCTACACGGAGAGTGTTTGAAAATTCAATTAAAAGTAATGTTCAACTCTGTTAGTTGAATGCACATATCAGGAAGAAGTTCCACAGAATACTTCTGTGTAGTTTTTATTTGAAGATATTACTTTTTCCACTATAGGCCTCTTACCGCTCCAAATATCCACTTGCAATTTCAACAGAAAGAGTGTTTCAAATCTCCTCAATCAAAAGTAAGGTTGAACACTGTTAATTGAATGCACAGAACAGAAAGTAGTTTCACAGAATGCTTCTGTGTAGTTCTTATTTGAAGATATTCCTTTTCCTCTATAGGCCTCTTAGCGCTCCAACAATCCAATTGCAGATTCTACAGAAAGAGGGTTTCAGAGCTGCTCAATCAAAAGTAAGGTTCAACTCTGTTAGTTGAATTAACAGATCAGAAAACAGTTTCACAGAATGTTTCTGTGTAGTTTTTATTTGAAGATATTCCTTTTTGCACTGTACGCTTCTTTACGCTCCAAATGTCCACTTGCAGTTTCTACAGAAAGAATGTTTCAGAACTCCTCGAAGTAAGGTACAACTCTGTTAGCTGAATGCACAGATCAGAAAGTAATTTCACAGAATGTTTCTGTGTTGTTTTTATTTGAAGATATTCCTTTTTCCGCTACAGGCCTTTGGCACTCCCAAATATCCACTTGCAGTTTCTACAGAAAGAGTGATTCAAAACTCCTCAAGTAAAAGTAAGGTTCAACTCTGTTAGTTCAATGCACACATCAGAAAGAAGTTTCACAGAATGCTGCTGGGTAGTTTTTATTTGAAGATATTCGTTTTTCCACTGTAGGCCTCTTAGCGCTCCGAATGTCCACTTGCATTTTCTACAGAAAGAGTGTTTCAGAACTGCTCAATCAAAAGTAAGTTTCAACACTGTTAGTTGAAAGCACAGATCAGAAAGAAGTTTCACAGAATGCTTCTTTGTAGCGCTTATTTGAAGATATTCCTATTTCCTCTATAAGCCTGTTAGCGCTCTGAATGTCCACCTGCAATTTCTACAGAAAGAGTGTTCAGAACTCCTCAATCAAAAGTAAGGTTCAACTCTGTTAGTTGAACGCACAGATCAGAAAGAAGTTACAGAGAATGCTTCTGTGTAGTTTTTATTTGAAGATATTCCTTTTGCCTCTATAGGCCTCTTAGTGCCCCGAATGTCCACTTGCAGTTTCTACACGAAGTGTGTTTGAAAACTCAATTAAAAGTAATGTTCAACTCCGTTAGTTGAATGCACATATCAGGAAGAAGTTCCACAGAATACTTCTGTGTATTTTTTATTTGAAGATATTCCTTTTTCCACTATAGGCCTCTTAGCGCTCCAAATATCCACTTGCAATTTCTATGGAAAGAGTGTTTCAAATCTCCTCAATCAAAAGTAAGGTTGAACACTGTTAATTGAATGCACAGAACAGAAAGAAGTTTCACAGAATGCTTCTGTGTAGTTCTTATTTGAAGATATTCGTTTTCCTCTATAGGCCTCTTAGAGCTCCAACAATCCAATTGCAGCTTCTACAGAAAGAGTGTTAGAAAACTCAATCAAAACTAAGGTACAACTCTGTTAGTTGATTGCACAGATCAGAAAGAAGTTTCATGGAATGCTTCTGTGTAGTTTTTATTTGAAAATATTCCCTTTTCCTCTATAGTCCTCTTAGCCCTCTGAATGTCCACTTGCAGTTTCTACAGAAAGAGAGTTTCAGAGCTGCTCAATCAAAAGTAAGGTTCAACTCTGTTAGTTGAATTAACAGATCAGAAAAAAGTTTCGCAGAATGTTTCTGTGTAGTTTTTATTTGAAGATATTCCTTTTTGCATTGTACGCTTCTTTGCGCTCCAAATGTCCACTTGCAGTTTCTACAGAAAGAGTGTTTCAGACCTCCTCAAACAAAACTAAGGTACAACTCTGTTAGTTGAATGCAGAGATCAGAAAGAACATTCATAGAATGCTTCTGTGTAGTTTTTGTTTGAAGATATTCCTTTTTCCACTACAGGCCTTTGGCGCTCCAAATATCCACTTGCGGTTTCTACAGAAAGAGTGTTTCAAAACTCCTCAAGCAAAAGTAAGGATCAACTCTGTTAGTTCAATGCACACATCAGAAAGAAGTTTCACAGAATGCTGCTGGGTAGTTTTTATTTGAAGATATTCGTTTTTCCTCCGTAGGCCTCTTAGCGCTCCAAATGTCTACTTGCATTTTCTACAGAAAGAGTGTTACAGAACTGCTCAATCAAAAGTAAGGTTCAACACTGTTAGTTGAATGCACAGATCAGAAAGAAGTTTCACAGAATGCTTCTGTGTAGCGCTTATTTGAAAACATTCCTATGTCCTCTATAGGCCTCTTAGCGCTCTGAATGTCCACCTGCAGTTTCTACAGAAAGAGTGTTTCAGAACTCCTCAAGGAAAAGTAAGGTTCAACTCTTAGTTGAATGCACAGATCAGAAAGATGTTTCAGAGAATGCTGTGTAGTTTTTATTTGAAGATATTCCTTTTTCCACTATTGGCCTCTTAGCGCTTCGAATGTCCACTTCCACTTTCTACAGAAAGAGTATTTCAGAACTCCTCAATGAAAAGTAAGTTTCAACTCTGTTAGTTGAATGCACAGATCAGAAAGAATTTGCACAGAATGCTTCTGTATAGTTTTTATTTGAAGATAATCCTTTTTCCACTCTTGGACTCTTAGCGCTCCAAATGTCCACTTGCCGTTTCTACAGAAAGAGTGTTTCAGAACTGCTCAATCAAAAGTAAGGTTCAACTCTCTTAGTTGAATGCAGAGATCAGAAAGAAGTTTCACAGATTGTTTTTGTGTAGTTATAATTTGAAGATATTCCTTTTTCCACTAGAGGCCTCTTACCACTCAGAATGTCCACTTGCAGTTTCTACAGAAGGAGTGTATCAGAACTGCTCAATCAAAAGTAAGGTTCAACTCTGTTAGTTGAATGCACAGATCGGAACTAAGTTTCACAGAATGCCTCTGTGTAGTTTGTTTTTGAAGATATTACTTTTTCCACTAGAGGCCTCTTACCGTTCCAAATATCCACTTGCAGTTTCTACAGAAAGAGTGTTTCATAACTCCTCAATCAAAAGTAAGGTTCAACTCTGTTAGTTGAATGCACAGATCAGAAAGAAGTTTCACAGAATACTTCTCTGTAATTTTTATTTTAAAATATTCCTTTTTCCACTCTAGGCCTCTTAGTGCTCCGAATGTCCACTTGCAATTTCTACAGAAAGAGTGTTTCAGAACTGCTCAATCAAAAGTAAGGTTCAACTCTCTTAGTTGAATGCACAGATCAGAAAGGAGTTTCACCGAATGCTTCTGTGTAGTTTGTATTTGAAGACATTCCTTTTTCCACTGTAGGCGTCTTAGCGCTCCGTAAGTCCACTTGCAGTTTCTACAGAAGGAGGGTTTTAGAGCTGCTCTATCAAAAGTAAGGTTCAACTCTGTTAGTTGAATGAACAGATCAGAAAGTAGTTTCGCAGAATGCTTCTGTGTAGTTTATATTGGAAGATATTCCTTTTTGCATTGAACGCTTCTTTGCGCTCCAAATGTCCACTTGCAGTTTCTACAGAAAAAGTGTTTCAGAACTCCTCAAACAAAAGTAAGGTTCAACTCTGTTAGTTGAATGCACTCATTAGAAAAAACTTTCACAGAATGCTTCTGTGTAGTTTTTATTTGAAGATATTCCTTTGCCTCTATAGGCCTCTGAGCCCTCCGAATGTCCACTTGCAGTTTCTACAGAAAGAGTGTTTCAGAACTGCTCAATCAAAAGTAAGGTTCAACCCTGTTAGTTGAATGCACAGATCAGAAAGGAGTTTCACAGAATGCTTCTGCGTAGTGCTTATTTGAAGATATTCCTACTTCCTCTATAGGCCTCTTAGCGCTCTGAATGGCCACCTGCAGTTTCTACAGAAAGAGTGCTTCAGAACTGCTCAATCAAATGTAAGGTTCAACTCTGTTAGTTGAATGCACAGATCACAAAGAAGTTTCAGAGAATGCTTCTGTGTAGTTTTTATTTGAAGATATTCCTTTTTGCACTATAGGCCTCTTAGCGCTTCAAAAGTCCACTTCCAGTTTCTACAGAAAGAGTATTTCAGAACTCCTCAAACAAAAGTAAGTTTTAACTCTGTTAGTTGAATGCACAGATGAGAAAGCAGTTTCACAGAATGCTTCTGTCTAGTTTTTATTTGAAGATATTCCTTTTTCCACTATTGGCCTCTTAGCGCTCCGAATGTTCACTTGCAGTTTCTAAAGAAAGAGGGTTTCAGAACTGCTCAATCAAAAGTAAGGTTCAACTCTGTTAGTTGAATGCACAGATGAGAAAGAAGTTTCTCAGAACGCTTCTGTGTAGTTTTTATTTGGAGATATTCTTTTTTCCACTGTAGGCCTCTTAGCGCTCCAAATGTCCACTTGCAGTTTCTACAGATAGAGTGTTTGAAAACTCAATCGGAAGTAATGTTCAACTCTGTTAGTTGAATGCACATATCAGGAAGAAGTTTCACAGAATACTTCTGTGTAGTTTTTATTTGAAGATATTCCTATTTCCGCTATAGGCCTCTTAGCGCTCCGAATGTCCACTTGCATTTTCTACAGAAAGGGTGTTTCAGAACTGCTCAATCAAAAGTAAGGTTAAACACTCTTAGTTGAATGCGCAGAACAGTAAGAAGTTTCACAGATTACTTCTGTGTAGATTTTATTTGAAGATATTCCATTTTCCACTATAGGCCTCTTAGCGCCCATAATGTCCACTTGCATTTTCTACAGAAAGAGTGTTTCAGAACTGCTCACTCAAAAGTAAGGTTCAACTCTGTTAGTTGAATGCACAGAACAGAAAGAAGTTTCACAGAATGCTTCTGTGTAGTTTTCATTTGCAGATATTCCTATTTCTGCTATAGGCCTCTTAGCGCTCCGAATGTCCACTTGCATTTTCTACAGAAAGGGTGTTTCAGAACTGCTCAATCAAAATTAAGGTTCAACTCTGTTAGTTGAATGCACAGAACAGAAAGAAGTTTCACAGAATGCTTCTGTGTAGTTTTCATTTGAAGATATTCCTATTTCCGCTATAGGACTCTTAGCACTCCGAATGTCCACTTGCATTTTCTACAGAAAGGGTGTCTCAGAACTGCTCAATCAAAAGTAAGGTTGAACTCTGTTAGTTGAATGCACAGAACTGTAAGAAGTTTCACAGATAGCTTCTGTGTAGTTTTTATTTGAACATATTCCTTTTTCAGCTATAGGCCTCTTAGCGCCCTGAATGTTCACTTGCATTTTCTGCAGAAAGAGTGTTTCAGAAGTGCTCAATCAAAACTGAGGTTCAACTCTGTTAGTTGAATGCACAGAACAGATAGAAGTTTCACAGATTGCTTCTGTGTAGTTTTTGTTTGAAAATACTCCTTTTTCCACTATAGGCCCCTTAGCGCCCTGAATGTCCACTTGCATTTTCTACAAAAAGAGTGTTTCAGAACTGCTCAATCAAAAGTAAGGCTCTACTCTGTTAGTTGAAAGCAGAGAACAGAAAGAAGTTTCACAGAATGCTTCTGTGTAGTTTTTCTTTGAAGATATTACTTTTTCCACTATAGGCCTCTTAGCGCTCCGAAGGTCCACTTGCGTTTTCTACAGAAAGAGTGTTTCAGATCTGCTCAATCAAAAGTAAGGTTCAACACTTCTAGTTGAATGCACAGAACAGAGAGAAGTTTCACTGATAGCTTCTGTGTAGTTTTTATTTGAACATATTCCTTTTTCCACTATAGGCCTCTAAGCGCCCTGAATGTCCACTTGCTTTTTCTACAGAAAGAGTGTTTCAGAACTGCTCAATCAAAACTAAGGTTCAACTCTGTTAGTTGAATGGACAGAACAGAAAGAAGTTTCACAGAATGCTTCTGTGTAGTTTTTATTTGAAGACATTCCTTTTGCTGCTATAGGCCTCTTAGCGCTCCGAATGTCCACTTGCATTTTCTACAAAAGGAGTGTTTCAGAACTGTTCAATCAAAAGTAAGGTTCAACTCTGTTAGTTGAATGCACAGAACAGAAAGAAGTTTCACAGATTGCTTCTCTGTAGTTTTTATTGGAAGATATTCCTTTTTCCACTGTAGGCCTCTTAGCGCCATGAATGTCCACTTGCATTTTGTACAGAAAGAGTGTTTCAGATCTGCTCAATCAAAACTAAGGTTCAACTCTGTTAGTTGAAAGCACACAACAGTAAGAAGTTTCACAGATTGCTTCTGTGTAGTTTTCATTTCAAGATATTCCTTTTTCCACCATAGGCCTCTTAGCACCCTGAATGTCCACTTGCATTTTCTACAGAAAGAGTGTTTCAGAACTGCTCAATGAAATGTAAGGTTCAACTCTGTTAGTTGAATGCCCAAAAGAGAGAGAAGTTTCACAGAATGCATCCGTGTAGTTTTTATATTGTGATATTCCTTTCTCCCGCTATAGGCCTCTTAGCGCTCCGAATGTCCACTTGCATTTTCTACAGAAAGAGTGTTTCAGAACTGTTCAATGAAAAGTTAGGTTCAACTCGGTTAGTTGAATGCACAGAACAAAAAGAAGTTTCACAGATTGCTTCTGTTTAGTTTTTATTTGAACATATTAATTTTTCCGCTGTAGGCCTCTTAGCGCCCTGAATTTCCACTTCCATTTTCTACAGAAAGAGTGTTTCAGAACTGCTCAATGAAAACTAAGGTTCAACTCTGTTAGTTGAATGCACAGAACAGTAAGACGTTTCACAGATTGCTTCTGTGTAGTTTTTGTTTGAAGATATTCCTTTTTCTACTATAGGCCTCTTAGCGCCATGAATGTCTACTTGCATTTTCTACAGAAAGAGTGGTTCAGAACTGCTCAATGTAAATTAAGGTTCAACAGTGTTAGTTGAAAGAACAGAACAGTAAGAAGTTTCACAGATTTCTTCTGTGTAGTTTTTATTTGAAGATATTACTTTTTCCACCATAGGCCTCTTAGCGCTACGAATGTCCACTTGCATTTTCTACAGAAAGAGTGTTTCAGAACTGCTCAATCAAAAGTAAGGTTCAACTCTGTTAGTTGAATGCACAGATGACAATGAATTGTCACAGAATGCTTCTGTGTTGCTTTTCATTTGAAGATATTCCTTTTCCAATATATGCCTCTTAGCGCTCCGACTGTCCACTTGCAGTTTCTACAGAAAGTGTGTTTCAGAGCTGCTCAATCAAAAGTAAGGTTCAACTCTGTTAGTTGAATGCCAAAATCAGAAAGAATATTCACAGAATGCTTCTGTGTAGTTTTTATTTGAAGATATTCCTTTTCCAGAATAGCTCTCTTAGGACTCCAAATGTCCACTTGCCGTTTCTACCGATAGAGTGTTTCACAACTGCTCAATCAAAATTAAGGTTCAACTCTGTTAGTCGAATGCACAGATCAGAAAGAAGTTTCACAGAATGCTTCTGTGTAGTCTTTATTTGAAGATATTTCTTTTCCACTATTGCCTCTTAGCGTTCCGAATGTCCACTTGCAGTTTCTACAGAAAGAGTGTTTCAGAGCTGCTCAATCAAAAGTAAGGTTCAACTCTGTTAGTTGAATGTCGAAATCACAAAGAAGATTCACAGAATGCTTCTGTGTAGTTTTTATTTGAAGATATTCCTTTTTCCACTGTAGGCCTCTTAGTGCTCCAAATATCCACTTGCAGTTTCTTCAGAAAGAGTGTTTGAAAACTCATTCAAAAGTAAGGTACACATCTGTTAGTTGAACGCAGAGATCAGCAAGAAGTTTCACAGAATGCTACTGTGTTTTCTTTATTTGAATATATTCCTTTTTCCACTATAGGCCACTTAGCGCTCTGAATGTACACTTGCACTATCTACAGAAAGAGTGTTTCAGAACGGCTCAATCAAAAGTAAGGTTCAAGTCTGTTAGTGGAATGCGCAGATCAGAAAGATGTTTCGCAGAATGCTTCTGTGTAGTTTTTATTTGAAGATATTTCTTTTTACACTATAGGCCTCTTGCACTCCGAATGTCCACTTGCAGTTTCTACAGAAAGTGTGTTTCAGAACTGCTCAATCAAAAATAAGGTTCAACTCTGTTAGTTGAATGCGCAGATCAAAACAAGTTTCACATAATGCTTCTGTGTAGTTTCTTTTTGAGGATATTCCTTTTCCACTACAAGCCTCTTAGCGCTCCAAATACCGCTTGTAGTTTCTACAGAAAGAGTGTTCAAAACTCCTCAATCAACATTTAGGTTCAACTCTGTTAGTTAAATGCAGAGATCAAAAAGCTGTTTCCCAGAATGCTTCTGTGAAGTTTTTATTTGAAGATATACCTTTTTCCACTCTAGGCCTCTTAGCGCTCCGAATGTCCACTTGCAGTATGTACAGAAAGAGGTTTCAGAATTGCTCAATCAAAAGTAAGGTTCAACTCTGTTAGTTGAATGCACAGATCAGAAAGAAGTTTCACAGAATGCTTCTGTGTAGTTTTTTTTGAAGATATTCCTTTTTCATCTATAGGCCTCTTAGTGCTCCAAATATCCACTTGCAGTCTCTACAGAAAGAGTTTTTCAAAAGTCCTCAATTAAAAGTAAGTTTCAACTCTGTTAGTTGAAAGCACAGAGCAGTAAGAAGTTTCACAGAATGCTTCTGTGTAGTTTTTACTTGAAGATATTCCTTTTTCCACTATAGGCCTCTTAGTGCTGCGAATGTCCACTTGCAGTTTCTACAGAGAGAGTGTTTCAGAACTGCTCAATCAAAAGTAAGGTTCAACACTGTTAGTTGAATGTGCAGATCAGAAGTAGTTTCACAGATTGCTTCTGTGTAGTTTTTATTTGAAGTTATTCCTTTTTCCACTATAGGCCTCTTAGTGCTGCGAATGTCCACTTGCAGTTTCTACACGGAGAGTGTTTGAAAATTCAATTAAAAGTAATGTTCAACTCTGTTAGTTGAATGCACATATCAGGAAGAAGTTCCACAGAATACTTCTGTGTAGTTTTTATTTGAAGATATTACTTTTTCCACTATAGGCCTCTTACCGCTCCAAATATCCACTTGCAATTTCAACAGAAAGAGTGTTTCAAATCTCCTCAATCAAAAGTAAGGTTGAACACTGTTAATTGAATGCACAGAACAGAAAGTAGTTTCACAGAATGCTTCTGTGTAGTTCTTATTTGAAGATATTCCTTTTCCTCTATAGGCCTCTTAGCGCTCCAACAATCCAATTGCAGATTCTACAGAAAGAGGGTTTCAGAGCTGCTCAATCAAAAGTAAGGTTCAACTCTGTTAGTTGAATTAACAGATCAGAAAACAGTTTCACAGAATGTTTCTGTGTAGTTTTATTTGAAGATATTCCTTTTTGCACTGTACGCTTCTTTACGCTCCAAATGTCCACTTGCAGTTCTACAGAAAGAGTGTTTCAGAACTCCTCGAAGTAAGGTACAACTCTGTTAGCTGAATGCACAGATCAGAAAGTAATTTCACAGAATGTTTCTGTGTTGTTTTTATTTGAAGATATTCCTTTTCCGCTACAGGCCTTTGGCACTCCAAATATCCACTTGCAGTTTCTACAGAAAGAGTGATTCAAAACTCCTCAAGTAAAAGTAAGGTTCAACTCTGTTAGTTCAATGCACACATCAGAAAGAAGTTTCACAGAATGCTGCTGGGTAGTTTTTATTTGAAGATATTCGTTTTTCCACTGTAGGCCTCTTAGCGCTCCGAATGTCCACTTGCATTTTCTACAGAAAGAGTGTTTCAGAACTGCTCAATCAAAAGTAAGTTTCAACACTGTTAGTTGAAAGCACAGATCAGAAAGAAGTTTCACAGAATGCTTCTTTGTAGCGCTTATTTGAAGATATTCCTATTTCCTCTATAAGCCTGTTAGCGCTCTGAATGTCCACCTGCAATTTCTACAGAAAGAGTGTTCAGAACTCCTCAATCAAAAGTAAGGTTCAACTCTGTTAGTTGAACGCACAGATCAGAAAGAAGTTACAGAGAATGCTTCTGTGTAGTTTTTATTTGAAGATATTCCTTTTGCCTCTATAGGCCTCTTAGTGCCCCGAATGTCCACTTGCAGTTTCTACACGAAGTGTGTTTGAAAACTCAATTAAAAGTAATGTTCAACTCCGTTAGTTGAATGCACATATCAGGAAGAAGTTCCACAGAATACTTCTGTGTATTTTTTATTTGAAGATATTCCTTTTTCCACTATAGGCCTCTTAGCGCTCCAAATATCCACTTGCAATTTCTATGGAAAGAGTGTTTCAAATCTCCTCAATCAAAAGTAAGGTTGAACACTGTTAATTGAATGCACAGAACAGAAAGAAGTTTCACAGAATGCTTCTGCGTAGTTCTTATTTGAAGATATTCGTTTTCCTCTATAGGCCTCTTAGAGCTCCAACAATCCAATTGCAGCTTCTACAGAAAGAGTGTTAGAAAACTCAATCAAAACTAAGGTACAACTCTGTTAGTTGATTGCACAGATCAGAAAGAAGTTTCATGGAATGCTTCTGTGTAGTTTTTATTTGAAAATATTCCCTTTTCCTCTATAGTCCTCTTAGCCCTCTGAATGTCCACTTGCAGTTTCTACAGAAAGAGAGTTTCAGAGCTGCTCAATCAAAAGTAAGGTTCAACTCTGTTAGTTGAATTAACAGATCAGAAAAAAGTTTCGCAGAATGTTTCTGTGTAGTTTTTATTTGAAGATATTCCTTTTTGCATTGTACGCTTCTTTGCGCTCCAAATGTCCACTTGCAGTTTCTACAGAAAGAGTGTTTCAGACCTCCTCAAACAAAACTAAGGTACAACTCTGTTAGTTGAATGCAGAGATCAGAAAGAACATTCATAGAATGCTTCTGTGTAGTTTTTGTTTGAAGATATTCCTTTTTCCACTACAGGCCTTTGGCGCTCCAAATATCCACTTGCGGTTTCTACAGAAAGAGTGTTTCAAAACTCCTCAAGCAAAAGCAAGGCTCAACTCTGTTAGTTCAATGCACACATCAGAAAGAAGTTTCACAGAATGCTGCTGGGTAGTTTTTATTTGAAGATATTCGTTTTTCCTCCGTAGGCCTCTTAGCGCTCCAAATGTCTACTTGCATTTTCTACAGAAAGAGTGTTACAGAACTGCTCAATCAAAAGTAAGGTTCAACACTGTTAGTTGAATGCACAGATCAGAAAGAAGTTTCACAGAATGCTTCTGTGTAGCGCTTATTTGAAAACATTCCTATGTCCTCTATAGGCCTCTTAGCGCTCTGAATGTCCACCTGCAGTTTCTACAGAAAGAGTGTTTCAGAACTCCTCAAGGAAAAGTAAGGTTCAACTCTTAGTTGAATGCACAGATCAGAAAGATGTTTCAGAGAATGCTGTGTAGTTTTTATTTGAAGATATTCCTTTTTCCACTATTGGCCTCTTAGCGCTTCGAATGTCCACTTCCACTTTCTACAGAAAGAGTATTTCAGAACTCCTCAATGAAAAGTAAGTTTCAACTCTGTTAGTTGAATGCACAGATCAGAAAGAATTTGCACAGAATGCTTCTGTATAGTTTTTATTTGAAGATAATCCTTTTTCCACTCTTGGACTCTTAGCGCTCCAAATGTCCACTTGCCGTTTCTACAGAAAGAGTGTTTCAGAACTGCTCAATCAAAAGTAAGGTTCAACTCTGTTAGTTGAATGCTCAGATGAGAAAGAAGTTTCACAGAATGCTTCTGTGACGTTTTTATTTCTAGATATTCCTTTTTGCACTGCAGGCCTCTTTGCTCTCCGAATGTCCACTTGCAGTTTCTACAGAAAGTGTTTCAGAATGCCTCAAATAAAAGTAAGGTTCAACCCTGTTAGTTGATTACACAGATCAGAAAGAGGTTTCACAGAATACTTCTGTGTAGTTTTTGTTTGAAGGTATTCCTTTTTCCACTATTGGCCTCTTAGCGCTCCGAATGTCCACTTGAAGTTTCTAAAGAAAGAGTGTTTCAGAACTGCTCAATCAAAAGTAAGGTTCAACTCTGTTAGTTGAAAGCACACAACAGTAAGAAGTTTCACAGATTGCTTCTGTGTAGTTTTCATTTCAAGATATTCCTTTTTCCACCATAGGCCTCTTAGCACCCTGAATGTCCACTTGCATTTTCTACAGAAAGAGTGTTTCAGAACTGCTCAATGAAATGTAAGGTTCAACTCTGTTAGTTGAATGCCCAAAAGAGAGAGAAGTTTCACAGAATGCATCCGTGTAGTTTTTATATTGTGATATTCCTTTCTCCGCTATAGGCCTCTTAGCGCTCCGAATGTCCACTTGCATTTTCTACAGAAAGAGTGTTTCAGAACTGTTCAATGAAAAGTTAGGTTCAACTCGGTTAGTTGAATGCACAGAACAAAAAGAAGTTTCACAGATTGCTTCTGTGTAGTTTTTATTTGAACATATTAATTTTTCCGCTGTAGGCCTCTTAGCGCCCTGAATTTCCACTTCCATTTTCTACAGAAAGAGTGTTTCAGAACTGCTCAATGAAAACTAAGGTTCAACTCTGTTAGTTGAATGCACAGAACAGTAAGACGTTTCACAGATTGCTTCTGTGTAGTTTTTGTTTGAAGATATTCCTTTTTCTACTATAGGCCTCTTAGCGCCATGAATGTCTACTTGCATTTTCTACAGAAAGAGTGGTTCAGAACTGCTCAATGTAAATTAAGGTTCAACAGTGTTAGTTGAAAGAACAGAACAGTAAGAAGTTTCACAGATTTCTTCTGTGTAGTTTTTATTTGAAGATATTACTTTTTCCACCATAGGCCTCTTAGCGCTACGAATGTCCACTTGCATTTCTACAGAAAGAGTGTTTCAGAACTGCTCAATCAAAAGTAAGGTTCAACTCTGTTAGTTGAATGCACAGATGACAATGAATTGTCACAGAATGCTTCTGTGTTGCTTTTCATTTGAAGATATTCCTTTTTCCAATATATGCCTCTTAGCGCTCCGACTGTCCACTTGCAGTTTCTACAGAAAGTGTGTTTCAGAGCTGCTCAATCAAAAGTAAGGTTCAACTCTGTTAGTTGAATGCCAAAATCAGAAAGAATATTCACAGAATGCTTCTGTGTAGTTTTTATTTGAAGATATTCCTTTTTCCAGAATAGCTCTCTTAGGACTCCAAATGTCCACTTGCCGTTTCTACCGATAGAGTGTTTCACAACTGCTCAATCAAAATTAAGGTTCAACTCTGTTAGTCGAATGCACAGATCAGAAAGAAGTTTCACAGAATGCTTCTGTGTAGTCTTTATTTGAAGATATTTCTTTTTCCACTATTGGCCTCTTAGCGTTCCGAATGTCCACTTGCAGTTTCTACAGAAAGAGTGTTTCAGAGCTGCTCAATCAAAAGTAAGGTTCAACTCTGTTAGTTGAATGTCGAAATCACAAAGAAGATTCACAGAATGCTTCTGTGTAGTTTTTATTTGAAGATATTCCTTTTTCCACTGTAGGCCTCTTAGTGCTCCAAATATCCACTTGCAGTTTCTTCAGAAAGAGTGTTTGAAAACTCATTCAAAAGTAAGGTACACATCTGTTAGTTGAACGCAGAGATCAGCAAGAAGTTTCACAGAATGCTACTGTGTTTTCTTTATTTGAATATATTCCTTTTTCCACTATAGGCCACTTAGCGCTCTGAATGTACACTTGCACTATCTACAGAAAGAGTGTTTCAGAACGGCTCAATCAAAAGTAAGGTTCAAGTCTGTTAGTGGAATGCGCAGATCAGAAAGATGTTTCGCAGAATGCTTCTGTGTAGTTTTTATTTGAAGATATTTCTTTTTACACTATAGGCCTCTTGCACTCCGAATGTCCACTTGCAGTTTCTACAGAAAGTGTGTTTCAGAACTGCTCAATCAAAATAAGGTTCAACTCTGTTAGTTGAATGCGCAGATCAAAACAAGTTTCACATAATGCTTCTGTGTAGTTTCTTTTTGAGGATATTCCTTTTTCCACTACAAGCCTCTTAGCGCTCCAAATACCGCTTGTAGTTTCTACAGAAAGAGTGTTTCAAAACTCCTCAATCAACATTTAGGTTCAACTCTGTTAGTTAAATGCAGAGATCAAAAAGCTGTTTCCCAGAATGCTTCTGTGAAGTTTTTATTTGAAGATATACCTTTTTCCACTCTAGGCCTCTTAGCGCTCCGAATGTCCACTTGCAGTATGTACAGAAAGAGTGTTTCAGAATTGCTCAATCAAAAGTAAGGTTCAACTCTGTTAGTTGAATGCACAGATCAGAAAGAAGTTTCACAGAATGCTTCTGTGTAGTTTTTTTTGAAGATATTCCTTTTTCATCTATAGGCCTCTTAGTGCTCCAAATATCCACTTGCAGTCTCTACAGAAAGAGTTTTTCAAAAGTCCTCAATTAAAAGTAAGTTTCAACTCTGTTAGTTGAAAGCACAGAGCAGTAAGAAGTTTCACAGAATGCTTCTGTGTAGTTTTTACTTGAAGATATTCCTTTTTCCACTATAGGCCTCTTAGTGCTGCGAATGTCCACTTGCAGTTTCTACAGAGAGAGTGTTTCAGAACTGCTCAATCAAAAGTAAGGTTCAACACTGTTAGTTGAATGTGCAGATCAGAAAGTAGTTTCACAGATTGCTTCTGTGTAGTTTTTATTTGAAGTTATTCCTTTTTCCACTATAGGCCTCTTAGTGCTGCGAATGTCCACTTGCAGTTTCTACACGGAGAGTGTTTGAAAATTCAATTAAAAGTAATGTTCAACTCTGTTAGTTGAATGCACATATCAGGAAGAAGTTCCACAGAATACTTCTGTGTAGTTTTTATTTGAAGATATTACTTTTTCCACTATAGGCCTCTTACCGCTCCAAATATCCACTTGCAATTTCAACAGAAAGAGTGTTTCAAATCTCCTCAATCAAAAGTAAGGTTGAACACTGTTAATTGAATGCACAGAACAGAAAGTAGTTTCACAGAATGCTTCTGTGTAGTTCTTATTTGAAGATATTCCTTTTCCTCTATAGGCCTCTTAGCGCTCCAACAATCCAATTGCAGATTCTACAGAAAGAGGGTTTCAGAGCTGCTCAATCAAAAGTAAGGTTCAACTCTGTTAGTTGAATTAACAGATCAGAAAACAGTTTCACAGAATGTTTCTGTGTAGTTTTTATTTGAAGATATTCCTTTTTGCACTGTACGCTTCTTTACGCTCCAAATGTCCACTTGCAGTTTCTACAGAAAGAGTGTTTCAGAACTCCTCGAAGTAAGGTACAACTCTGTTAGCTGAATGCACAGATCAGAAAGTAATTTCACAGAATGTTTCTGTGTTGTTTTTATTTGAAGATATTCCTTTTTCCGCTACAGGCCTTTGGCACTCCAAATATCCACTTGCAGTTTCTACAGAAAGAGTGATTCAAAACTCCTCAAGTAAAAGTAAGGTTCAACTCTGTTAGTTCAATGCACACATCAGAAAGAAGTTTCACAGAATGCTGCTGGGTAGTTTTTATTTGAAGATATTCGTTTTTCCACTGTAGGCCTCTTAGCGCTCCGAATGTCCACTTGCATTTTCTACAGAAAGAGTGTTTCAGAACTGCTCAATCAAAAGTAAGTTTCAACACTGTTAGTTGAAAGCACAGATCAGAAAGAAGTTTCACAGAATGCTTCTTTGTAGCGCTTATTTGAAGATATTCCTATTTCCTCTATAAGCCTGTTAGCGCTCTGAATGTCCACCTGCAATTTCTACAGAAAGAGTGTTCAGAACTCCTCAATCAAAAGTAAGGTTCAACTCTGTTAGTTGAACGCACAGATCAGAAAGAAGTTACAGAGAATGCTTCTGTGTAGTTTTTATTTGAAGATATTCCTTTTGCCTCTATAGGCCTCTTAGTGCCCCGAATGTCCACTTGCAGTTTCTACACGAAGTGTGTTTGAAAACTCAATTAAAAGTAATGTTCAACTCCGTTAGTTGAATGCACATATCAGGAAGAAGTTCCACAGAATACTTCTGTGTATTTTTATTTGAAGATATTCCTTTTTCCACTATAGGCCTCTTAGCGCTCCAAATATCCACTTGCAATTTCTATGGAAAGAGTGTTTCAAATCTCCTCAATCAAAAGTAAGGTTGAACACTGTTAATTGAATGCACAGAACAGAAAGAAGTTTCACAGAATGCTTCTGCGTAGTTCTTATTTGAAGATATTCGTTTTCCTCTATAGGCCTCTTAGAGCTCCAACAATCCAATTGCAGCTTCTACAGAAAGAGTGTTAGAAAACTCAATCAAAACTAAGGTACAACTCTGTTAGTTGATTGCACAGATCAGAAAGAAGTTTCATGGAATGCTTCTGTGTAGTTTTTATTTGAAAATATTCCCTTTTCCTCTATAGTCCTCTTAGCCCTCTGAATGTCCACTTGCAGTTTCTACAGAAAGAGAGTTTCAGAGCTGCTCAATCAAAAGTAAGGTTCAACTCTGTTAGTTGAATTAACAGATCAGAAAAAAGTTTCGCAGAATGTTTCTGTGTAGTTTTTATTTGAAGATATTCCTTTTTGCATTGTACGCTTCTTTGCGCTCCAAATGTCCACTTGCAGTTTCTACAGAAAGAGTGTTTCAGACCTCCTCAAACAAAACTAAGGTACAACTCTGTTAGTTGAATGCAGAGATCAGAAAGAACATTCATAGAATGCTTCTGTGTAGTTTTTGTTTGAAGATATTCCTTTTTCCACTACAGGCCTTTGGCGCTCCAAATATCCACTTGCGGTTTCTACAGAAAGAGTGTTTCAAAACTCCTCAAGCAAAAGCAAGGCTCAACTCTGTTAGTTCAATGCACACATCAGAAAGAAGTTTCACAGAATGCTGCTGGGTAGTTTTTATTTGAAGATATTCGTTTTTCCTCCGTAGGCCTCTTAGCGCTCCAAATGTCTACTTGCATTTTCTACAGAAAGAGTGTTACAGAACTGCTCAATCAAAAGTAAGGTTCAACACTGTTAGTTGAATGCACAGATCAGAAAGAAGTTTCACAGAATGCTTCTGTGTAGCGCTTATTTGAAAACATTCCTATGTCCTCTATAGGCCTCTTAGCGCTCTGAATGTCCACCTGCAGTTTCTACAGAAAGAGTGTTTCAGAACTCCTCAAGGAAAAGTAAGGTTCAACTCTTAGTTGAATGCACAGATCAGAAAGATGTTTCAGAGAATGCTGTGTAGTTTTTATTTGAAGATATTCCTTTTTCCACTATTGGCCTCTTAGCGCTTCGAATGTCCACTTCCACTTTCTACAGAAAGAGTATTTCAGAACTCCTCAATGAAAAGTAAGTTTCAACTCTGTTAGTTGAATGCACAGATCAGAAAGAATTTGCACAGAATGCTTCTGTATAGTTTTTATTTGAAGATAATCCTTTTTCCACTCTTGGACTCTTAGCGCTCCAAATGTCCACTTGCCGTTTCTACAGAAAGAGTGTTTCAGAACTGCTCAATCAAAAGTAAGGTTCAACTCTGTTAGTTGAATGCTCAGATGAGAAAGAAGTTTCACAGAATGCTTCTGTGACGTTTTTATTTCTAGATATTCCTTTTTGCACTGCAGGCCTCTTTGCTCTCCGAATGTCCACTTGCAGTTTCTACAGAAAGTGTTTCAGAATGCCTCAAATAAAAGTAAGGTTCAACCCTGTTAGTTGATTACACAGATCAGAAAGAGGTTTCACAGAATACTTCTGTGTAGTTTTTGTTTGAAGTATTCCTTTTTCCACTATTGGCCTCTTAGCGCTCCGAATGTCCACTTGAAGTTTCTAAAGAAAGAGTGTTTCAGAACTGCTCAATCAAAGTAAGGTTCAACTCTGTTAGTTGAAAGCACACAACAGTAAGAAGTTTCACAGATTGCTTCTGTGTAGTTTTCATTTCAAGATATTCCTTTTCCACCATAGGCCTCTTAGCACCCTGAATGTCCACTTGCATTTTCTACAGAAAGAGTGTTTCAGAACTGCTCAATGAAATGTAAGGTTCAACTCTGTTAGTTGAATGCCCAAAAGAGAGAGAAGTTTCACAGAATGCATCCGTGTAGTTTTTATATTGTGATATTCCTTTCTCCGCTATAGGCCTCTTAGCGCTCCGAATGTCCACTTGCATTTTCTACAGAAAGAGTGTTTCAGAACTGTTCAATGAAAAGTTAGGTTCAACTCGGTTAGTTGAATGCACAGAACAAAAAGAAGTTTCACAGATTGCTTCTGTTTAGTTTTTATTTGAACATATTAATTTTTCCGCTGTAGGCCTCTTAGCGCCCTGAATTTCCACTTCCATTTTCTACAGAAAGAGTGTTTCAGAACTGCTCAATGAAAACTAAGGTTCAACTCTGTTAGTTGAATGCACAGAACAGTAAGACGTTTCACAGATTGCTTCTGTGTAGTTTTTGTTTGAAGATATTCCTTTTTCTACTATAGGCCTCTTAGCGCCATGAATGTCTACTTGCATTTTCTACAGAAAGAGTGGTTCAGAACTGCTCAATGTAAATTAAGGTTCAACAGTGTTAGTTGAAAGAACAGAACAGTAAGAAGTTTCACAGATTTCTTCTGTGTAGTTTTTATTTGAAGATATTACTTTTCCACCATAGGCCTCTTAGCGCTACGAATGTCCACTTGCATTTTCTACAGAAAGAGTGTTTCAGAACTGCTCAATCAAAAGTAAGGTTCAACTCTGTTAGTTGAATGCACAGATGACAATGAATTGTCACAGAATGCTTCTGTGTTGCTTTTCATTTGAAGATATTCCTTTTTCCAATATATGCCTCTTAGCGCTCCGACTGTCCACTTGCAGTTTCTACAGAAAGTGTGTTTCAGAGCTGCTCAATCAAAAGTAAGGTTCAACTCTGTTAGTTGAATGCCAAAATCAGAAAGAATATTCACAGAATGCTTCTGTGTAGTTTTATTTGAAGATATTCCTTTTTCCAGAATAGCTCTCTTAGGACTCCAAATGTCCACTTGCCGTTTCTACGATAGAGTGTTTCACAACTGCTCAATCAAAATTAAGGTTCAACTCTGTTAGTCGAATGCACAGATCAGAAAGAAGTTTCACAGAATGCTTCTGTGTAGTCTTTATTTGAAGATATTTCTTTTTCCACTATTGGCCTCTTAGCGTTCCGAATGTCCACTTGCAGTTTCTACAGAAAGAGTGTTTCAGAGCTGCTCAATCAAAAGTAAGGTTCAACTCTGTTAGTTGAATGTCGAAATCACAAAGAAGATTCACAGAATGCTTCTGTGTAGTTTTTATTTGAAGATATTCCTTTTTCCACTGTAGGCCTCTTAGTGCTCCAAATATCCACTTGCAGTTTCTTCAGAAAGAGTGTTTGAAAACTCATTCAAAAGTAAGGTACACATCTGTTAGTTGAACGCAGAGATCAGCAAGAAGTTTCACAGAATGCTACTGTGTTTTCTTTATTTGAATATATTCCTTTTTCCACTATAGGCCACTTAGCGCTCTGAATGTACACTTGCACTATCTACAGAAAGAGTGTTTCAGAACGGCTCAATCAAAAGTAAGGTTCAAGTCTGTTAGTGGAATGCGCAGATCAGAAAGATGTTTCGCAGAATGCTTCTGTGTAGTTTTTATTTGAAGATATTTCTTTTTACACTATAGGCCTCTTGCACTCCGAATGTCCACTTGCAGTTTCTACAGAAAGTGTGTTTCAGAACTGCTCAATCAAAAATAAGGTTCAACTCTGTTAGTTGAATGCGCAGATCAAAACAAGTTTCACATAATGCTTCTGTGTAGTTTCTTTTTGAGGATATTCCTTTTTCCACTACAAGCCTCTTAGCGCTCCAAATACCGCTTGTAGTTTCTACAGAAAGAGTGTTTCAAAACTCCTCAATCAACATTTAGGTTCAACTCTGTTAGTTAAATGCAGAGATCAAAAAGCTGTTTCCCAGAATGCTTCTGTGAAGTTTTTATTTGAAGATATACCTTTTTCCACTCTAGGCCTCTTAGCGCTCCGAATGTCCACTTGCAGTATGTACAGAAAGAGTGTTTCAGAATTGCTCAATCAAAAGTAAGGTTCAACTCTGTTAGTTGAATGCACAGATCAGAAAGAAGTTTCACAGAATGCTTCTGTGTAGTTTTTTTTTGAAGATATTCCTTTTTCATCTATAGGCCTCTTAGTGCTCCAAATATCCACTTGCAGTCTCTACAGAAAGAGTTTTTCAAAAGTCCTCAATTAAAAGTAAGTTTCAACTCTGTTAGTTGAAAGCACAGAGCAGTAAGAAGTTTCACAGAATGCTTCTGTGTAGTTTTTACTTGAAGATATTCCTTTTTCCACTATAGGCCTCTTAGTGCTGCGAATGTCCACTTGCAGTTTCTACAGAGAGAGTGTTTCAGAACTGCTCAATCAAAAGTAAGGTTCAACACTGTTAGTTGAATGTGCAGATCAGAAAGTAGTTTCACAGATTGCTTCTGTGTAGTTTTTATTTGAAGTTATTCCTTTTTCCACTATAGGCCTCTTAGTGCTGCGAATGTCCACTTGCAGTTTCTACACGGAGAGTGTTTGAAAATTCAATTAAAAGTAATGTTCAACTCTGTTAGTTGAATGCACATATCAGGAAGAAGTTCCACAGAATACTTCTGTGTAGTTTTTATTTGAAGATATTACTTTTTCCACTATAGGCCTCTTACCGCTCCAAATATCCACTTGCAATTTCAACAGAAAGAGTGTTTCAAATCTCCTCAATCAAAAGTAAGGTTGAACACTGTTAATTGAATGCACAGAACAGAAAGTAGTTTCACAGAATGCTTCTGTGTAGTTCTTATTTGAAGATATTCCTTTTCCTCTATAGGCCTCTTAGCGCTCCAACAATCCAATTGCAGATTCTACAGAAAGAGGGTTTCAGAGCTGCTCAATCAAAAGTAAGGTTCAACTCTGTTAGTTGAATTAACAGATCAGAAAACAGTTTCACAGAATGTTTCTGTGTAGTTTTTATTTGAAGATATTCCTTTTTGCACTGTACGCTTCTTTACGCTCCAAATGTCCACTTGCAGTTTCTACAGAAAGAGTGTTTCAGAACTCCTCGAAGTAAGGTACAACTCTGTTAGCTGAATGCACAGATCAGAAAGTAATTTCACAGAATGTTTCTGTGTTGTTTTTATTTGAAGATATTCCTTTTTCCGCTACAGGCCTTTGGCACTCCAAATATCCACTTGCAGTTTCTACAGAAAGAGTGATTCAAAACTCCTCAAGTAAAAGTAAGGTTCAACTCTGTTAGTTCAATGCACACATCAGAAAGAAGTTTCACAGAATGCTGCTGGGTAGTTTTTATTTGAAGATATTCGTTTTTCCACTGTAGGCCTCTTAGCGCTCCGAATGTCCACTTGCATTTTCTACAGAAAGAGTGTTTCAGAACTGCTCAATCAAAAGTAAGTTTCAACACTGTTAGTTGAAAGCACAGATCAGAAAGAAGTTTCACAGAATGCTTCTTTGTAGCGCTTATTTGAAGATATTCCTATTTCCTCTATAAGCCTGTTAGCGCTCTGAATGTCCACCTGCAATTTCTACAGAAAGAGTGTTCAGAACTCCTCAATCAAAAGTAAGGTTCAACTCTGTTAGTTGAACGCACAGATCAGAAAGAAGTTACAGAGAATGCTTCTGTGTAGTTTTTATTTGAAGATATTCCTTTTGCCTCTATAGGCCTCTTAGTGCCCCGAATGTCCACTTGCAGTTTCTACACGAAGTGTGTTTGAAAACTCAATTAAAAGTAATGTTCAACTCCGTTAGTTGAATGCACATATCAGGAAGAAGTTCCACAGAATACTTCTGTGTATTTTTTATTTGAAGATATTCCTTTTTCCACTATAGGCCTCTTAGCGCTCCAAATATCCACTTGCAATTTCTATGGAAAGAGTGTTTCAAATCTCCTCAATCAAAAGTAAGGTTGAACACTGTTAATTGAATGCACAGAACAGAAAGAAGTTTCACAGAATGCTTCTGCGTAGTTCTTATTTGAAGATATTCGTTTTCCTCTATAGGCCTCTTAGAGCTCCAACAATCCAATTGCAGCTTCTACAGAAAGAGTGTTAGAAAACTCAATCAAAACTAAGGTACAACTCTGTTAGTTGATTGCACAGATCAGAAAGAAGTTTCATGGAATGCTTCTGTGTAGTTTTTATTTGAAAATATTCCCTTTTCCTCTATAGTCCTCTTAGCCCTCTGAATGTCCACTTGCAGTTTCTACAGAAAGAGAGTTTCAGAGCTGCTCAATCAAAAGTAAGGTTCAACTCTGTTAGTTGAATTAACAGATCAGAAAAAAGTTTCGCAGAATGTTTCTGTGTAGTTTTTATTTGAAGATATTCCTTTTTGCATTGTACGCTTCTTTGCGCTCCAAATGTCCACTTGCAGTTTCTACAGAAAGAGTGTTTCAGACCTCCTCAAACAAAACTAAGGTACAACTCTGTTAGTTGAATGCAGAGATCAGAAAGAACATTCATAGAATGCTTCTGTGTAGTTTTTGTTTGAAGATATTCCTTTTTCCACTACAGGCCTTTGGCGCTCCAAATATCCACTTGCGTTTCTACAGAAAGAGTGTTTCAAAACTCCTCAAGCAAAAGCAAGGCTCAACTCTGTTAGTTCAATGCACACATCAGAAAGAAGTTTCACAGAATGCTGCTGGGTAGTTTTTATTTGAAGATATTCGTTTTTCCTCCGTAGGCCTCTTAGCGCTCCAAATGTCTACTTGCATTTTCTACAGAAAGAGTGTTACAGAACTGCTCAATCAAAAGTAAGGTTCAACACTGTTAGTTGAATGCACAGATCAGAAAGAAGTTTCACAGAATGCTTCTGTGTAGCGCTTATTTGAAAACATTCCTATGTCCTCTATAGGCCTCTTAGCGCTCTGAATGTCCACCTGCAGTTTCTACAGAAAGAGTGTTTCAGAACTCCTCAAGGAAAAGTAAGGTTCAACTCTTAGTTGAATGCACAGATCAGAAAGATGTTTCAGAGAATGCTGTGTAGTTTTTATTTGAAGATATTCCTTTTTCCACTATTGGCCTCTTAGCGCTTCGAATGTCCACTTCCACTTTCTACAGAAAGAGTATTTCAGAACTCCTCAATGAAAAGTAAGTTTCAACTCTGTTAGTTGAATGCACAGATCAGAAAGAATTTGCACAGAATGCTTCTGTATAGTTTTTATTTGAAGATAATCCTTTTTCCACTCTTGGACTCTTAGCGCTCCAAATGTCCACTTGCCGTTTCTACAGAAAGAGTGTTTCAGAACTGCTCAATCAAAAGTAAGGTTCAACTCTGTTAGTTGAATGCTCAGATGAGAAAGAAGTTTCACAGAATGCTTCTGTGACGTTTTTATTTCTAGATATTCCTTTTTGCACTGCAGGCCTCTTTGCTCTCCGAATGTCCACTTGCAGTTTCTACAGAAAGTGTGTTTCAGAATGCCTCAAATAAAAGTAAGGTTCAACCCTGTTAGTTGATTACACAGATCAGAAAGAGGTTTCACAGAATACTTCTGTGTATTTTGTTTGAAGGTATTCCTTTTTCCACTATTGCCTCTTAGCGCTCCGAATGTCCACTTGAAGTTTCTAAGAAAGAGTGTTCAGAACTGCTCAATAAATAGGTCAATTGTTTTGAAAGCACACAGTAAGAAGTTTCACAGATTGCTTCTGTGTAGTTTTCATTTCAGATATTCCTTTTCCACCATAGGCCTCTTTAGCACCCTGAATGTCCACTTGCATTTTCTACAGAAAGAGTGTTTCAGAACTGCTCAATGAAATGTAAGGTTCACTCTGTTAGTTGAATGCCCAAAAGAGAGAGAATTTCACGAATGCTCCTGTAGTTTTTATATGTGATATTCCTTTCTCCGCTATAGGCCTCTTAGCGCTCCGAATGTCCACTTGCATTTTCTACAGAAAGAGTGTTTTCAGAACTGTTCAATGAAAAGTTAGGTTCAACTCGGTTAGTTGAATGCACAGAACAAAAGAAGTTTCACAGATTGCTTCTGTTTAGTTTTTATTTGAACATATTAATTTTTCCGCTGTAGGCCTCTTAGCGCCCTGAATTTCCACTTCCATTTTCTACAGAAAGAGTGTTTCAGAACTGCTCAATGAAAACTAAGGTTCAACTCTGTTGTTGAATGCACAGAACAGTAAGACGTTTCACAGATTGCTTCTGTGTAGTTTTTGTTTTGAAGATATTCCTTTTCTACTATAGGCCTCTTAGCGCCATGAATGTCTACTTGCATTTTCTACAGAAAGAGTGGTTCAGAACTGCTCAATGTAAATTAAGGTGTTCAACAGTGTTAGTGAAGAACAGAACATAAGAAGTTTCACAGATTCTTCTGTGTAGTTTTTATTTGAAGATATTACTTTTCCACCATAGCCTCTTAGCGCTACGAATGTCCACTTGCATTTTCTACAGAAAGAGTGTTTCAGAATCTGCTCAATCAAAAGTAAGGTTCAAACTCTGTTAGTTGAATGCACAGATGACAATGAATTGTCACAGAATGCTTCTGTGTTGCTTTTCATTTGAAGATATTCCTTTTTCCATATATGCCTCTTAGCGCTCCCGACTGTCCACTTGCAGTTTCTACAGAAAGTGTGTTCAGAGCTGCTCAATCAAAAGTAAGGTTCAACTCTGTTAGTTGAATGCCAAATCAGAAAAGAATATTCACAGAATGCTTCTGTGTAGTTTTTATTTGAAGATATTCCTTTTTCAGAATAGCTCTCTTAGGACTCCAAATGTCCACTTGCCGTTTCTTCTACCGATAGAGTGTTTCACAACTGCTCAATCAAAATTAAGGTTCAACTCTGTAGTCGAATGCACAGATCAGAAAGAAGTTTCACAGAATGCTTCTGTGTAGTCTTTATTTGAAATTTTCTTTTTCCACTATTGGCCTTTAGCGTTCCGAATGTCCACTTGCAGTTTCTACAGAAAGAGTGTTTCAGAGCTGCTCAATCAAAAGTAAGGTTCAACTCTGTTAGTTGAATGTCGAAATCACAAAGAAGATTCACAGAATGCTTCTGTGTAGTTTTTATTTGAAGATATTCCTTTTTCCACTGTAGGCCTCTTAGTGCTCCAAATATCCACTTGCAGTTTCTTCAGAAAGAGTGTTTGAAAACTCATTCAAAAGTAAGGTACACATCTGTTAGTTGAACGCAGAGATCAGCAAGAAGTTTCACAGAATGCTACTGTGTTTCTTTATTTGAATATATTCCTTTTTCCACTATAGGCCACTTAGCGCTCTGAATGTACACTTGCACTATCTACAGAAAGAGTGTTTCAGAACGGCTCAATCAAAAGTAAGGTTCAAGTCTGTTAGTGGAATGCGCAGATCAGAAAGATGTTTCGCAGAATGCTTCTGTGTAGTTTTTATTTGAAGATATTTCTTTTTACACTATAGGCCTCTTGCACTCCGAATGTCCACTTGCAGTTTCTACAGAAAGTGTGTTTCAGAACTGCTCAATCAAAAATAAGGTTCAACTCTGTTAGTTGAATGCGCAGATCAAAACAAGTTTCACATAATGCTTCTGTGTAGTTTCTTTTTGAGGATATTCCTTTTTCCACTACAAGCCTCTTAGCGCTCCAAATACCGCTTGTAGTTTCTACAGAAAGAGTGTTTCAAAACTCCTCAATCAACATTTAGGTTCAACTCTGTTAGTTAAATGCAGAGATCAAAAAGCTGTTTCCCAGAATGCTTCTGTGAAGTTTTTATTTGAAGATATACCTTTTTCCACTCTAGGCCTCTTAGCGCTCCGAATGTCCACTTGCAGTATGTACAGAAAGAGTGTTTCAGAATTGCTCAATCAAAAGTAAGGTTCAACTCTGTTAGTTGAATGCACAGATCAGAAAGAAGTTTCACAGAATGCTTCTGTGTAGTTTTTTTGAAGATATTCCTTTTTCATCTATAGGCCTCTTAGTGCTCCAAATATCCACTTGCAGTCTCTACAGAAAGAGTTTTTCAAAAGTCCTCAATTAAAAGTAAGTTTCAACTCTGTTAGTTGAAAGCACAGAGCAGTAAGAAGTTTCACAGAATGCTTCTGTGTAGTTTTTACTTGAAGATATTCCTTTTTCCACTATAGGCCTCTTAGTGCTGCGAATGTCCACTTGCAGTTTCTACAGAGAGAGTGTTTCAGAACTGCTCAATCAAAAGTAAGGTTCAACACTGTTAGTTGAATGTGCAGATCAGAAAGTAGTTTCACAGATTGCTTCTGTGTAGTTTTTATTTGAAGTTATTCCTTTTTCCACTATAGGCCTCTTAGTGCTGCGAATGTCCACTTGCAGTTTCTACACGGAGAGTGTTTGAAAATTCAATTAAAAGTAATGTTCAACTCTGTTAGTTGAATGCACATATCAGGAAGAAGTTCCACAGAATACTTCTGTGTAGTTTTATTTGAAGATATTACTTTTTCCACTATAGGCCTCTTACCGCTCCAAATATCCACTTGCAATTTCAACAGAAAGAGTGTTTCAAATCTCCTCAATCAAAAGTAAGGTTGAACACTGTTAATTGAATGCACAGAACAGAAAGTAGTTTCACAGAATGCTTCTGTGTAGTTCTTATTTGAAGATATTCCTTTTCCTC